>NC_086454.1:17583985-17722290 GCF_028390025.1 Pseudophryne corroboree
TCTCTTTATCAACCAGTCTATATTAGCAGCAGACACAGTACAGTGCGGTAGTTCACGGCTGTGGCTACCTCTGTGTCGGCACTCGGCAGCCCGTCCATAATTGTATATACCACCTAACCGTGGTTTTTTTTTCTTTCTTTATACATACATACTAGTTACGAGTATACTATCTCTTTATCAACCAGTCTATATATTAGCAGCAGACACAGTACAGTGCGGTAGTTCACGGCTGTGGCTACCTCTGTGTCGGCACTCGGCAGCCCGTCCATAATTGTATATACCACCTAACCGTGGTTTTTTTTTCTTTCTTTATACATACATACTAGTTACGAGTATACTATCTCTTTATCAACCAGTCTATATATTAGCAGCAGACACAGTACAGTGCGGTAGTTCACGGCTGTGGCTACCTCTGTGTCGGCACTCGGCAGCCCGTCCATAATTGTATACTAGTATCCAATCCATCCATCTCCATTGTTTACCTGAGGTGCCTTTTAGTTGTGCCTATTAAAATATGGAGAACAAAAATGTTGAGGTTCCAAAATTAGGGAAAGATCAAGATCCACTTCCACCTCGTGCTGAAGCTGCTGCCACTAGTCATGGCCGAGACGATGAAATGCCAGCAACGTCGTCTGCCAAGGCCGATGCCCAATGTCATAGTACAGAGCATGTCAAATCCAAAGCACCAAATATCAGTAAAAAAAGGACTCCAAAACCTAAAATAAAATTGTCGGAGGAGAAGCGTAAACTTGCCAATATGCCATTTACCACACGGAGTGGCAAGGAACGGCTGAGGCCCTGGCCTATGTTCATGGCTAGTGGTTCAGCTTCACATGAGGATGGAAGCACTCAGCCTCTCGCTAGAAAAATGAAAAGACTCAAGCTGGCAAAAGCAGCACAGCAAAGAACTGTGCATTCTTCGAAATCCCAAATCCACAAGGAGAGTCCAATTGTGTCGGTTGCGATGCCTGACCTTCCCAACACTGGACGTGAAGAGCATGCGCCTTCCACCATTTGCACGCCCCCTGCAAGTGCTGGAAGGAGCACCCGCAGTCCAGTTCCTGATAGTCAGATTGAAGATGTCAGTGTTGAAGTACACCAGGATGAGGAGGATATGGGTGTTGCTGGCGCTGGGGAGGAAATTGACCAGGAGGATTCTGATGGTGAGGTGGTTTGTTTAAGTCAGGCACCCGGGGAGACACCTGTTGTCCGTGGGAGGAATATGGCCGTTGACATGCCAGGTGAAAATACCAAAAAAATCAGCTCTTCGGTGTGGAGGTATTTCACCAGAAATGCGGACAACAGGTGTCAAGCCGTGTGTTCCCTTTGTCAAGCTGTAATAAGTAGGGGTAAGGACGTTAACCACCTCGGAACATCCTCCCTTATACGTCACCTGCAGCGCATTCATAATAAGTCAGTGACAAGTTCAAAAACTTTGGGTGACAGCGGAAGCAGTCCACTGACCAGTAAATCCCTTCCTCTTGTAACCAAGCTCACGCAAACCACCCCACCAACTCCCTCAGTGTCAATTTCCTCCTTCCCCAGGAATGCCAATAGTCCTGCAGGCCATGTCACTGGCAATTCTGACGAGTCCTCTCCTGCCTGGGATTCCTCCGATGCATCCTTGCGTGTAACGCCTACTGCTGCTGGCGCTGCTGTTGTTGCCGCTGGGAGTCGATGGTCATCCCAGAGGGGAAGTCGTAAGCCCACTTGTACTACTTCCAGTAAGCAATTGACTGTTCAACAGTCCTTTGCGAGGAAGATGAAATATCACAGCAGTCATCCTACTGCAAAGCGGATAACTGAGTCCTTGACAACTATGTTGGTGTTAGACGTGCGTCCGGTATCCGCCGTTAGTTCACAGGGAACTAGACAATTTATTGAGGCAGTGTGCCCCCGTTACCAAATACCATCTAGGTTCCACTTCTCTAGGCAGGCGATACCGAGAATGTACACGGACGTCAGAAAAAGACTCACCAGTGTCCTAAAAAATGCAGTTGTACCCAATGTCCACTTAACCACGGACATGTGGACAAGTGGAGCAGGGCAGGGTCAGGACTATATGACTGTGACAGCCCACTGGGTAGATGTATGGACTCCCGCCGCAAGAACAGCAGCGGCGGCACCAGTAGCAGCATCTCGCAAACGCCAACTCTTTCCTAGGCAGGCTACGCTTTGTATCACCGCTTTCCAGAATACGCACACAGCTGAAAACCTCTTACGGCAACTGAGGAAGATCATCGCGGAATGGCTTACCCCAATTGGACTCTCCTGTGGATTTGTGGCATCGGACAACGCCAGCAATATTGTGTGTGCATTAAATATGGGCAAATTCCAGCACGTCCCATGTTTTGCACATACCTTGAATTTGGTGGTGCAGAATTTTTAAAAAAACGACAGGGGCGTGCAAGAGATGCTGTCGGTGGCCAGAAAAATTGCGGGACACTTTCGGCGTACAGGCACCACGTACAGAAGACTGGAGCACCACCAAAAACTACTGAACCTGCCCTGCCATCATCTGAAGCAAGAAGTGGTAACGAGGTGGAATTCAACCCTCTATATGCTTCAGAGGTTGGAGGAGCAGCAAAAGGCCATTCAAGCCTATACAATTGAGCACGATATAGTAGGTGGAATGCACCTGTCTCAAGTGCAGTGGAGAATGATTTCAACGTTGTGCAAGGTTCTGATGCCCTTTGAACTTGCCACACGTGAAGTCAGTTCAGACACTGCCAGCCTGAGTCAGGTCATTCCCCTCATCAGGCTTTTGCAGAAGAAGCTGGAGGCATTGAAGAAGGAGCTAAAAGGGAGCGATTCCGCTAGGCATGTGGGACTTGTGGATGCAGCCCTTAATTCGCTTAACAAGGATTCACGGGTGGTCAATCTGTTGAAATCAGAGCACTACATTTTGGCCACCGTGCTCGATCCTAGATTTAAAGCCTACCTTGGATCTCTCTTTCCGGCAGACACAGGTCTGCTGGGGTTGAAAGACCTGCTGGTGACAAAATTGTCAAGTCAAGCGGAACGCGACCTGTCAACATCTCCTCCTTCACATTCTCCCGCAACTGGGGGTGCGAGGAAAAGGCTCAGAATTCCGAGCCCACCCGCTGGCGGTGATGCAGGGCAGTCTGGAGCGACTGCTGATGCTGACATCTGGTCCGGACTGAAGGACCTGACAACGATTACGGACATGTCGTCTACTGTCACTGCATATGATTCTCTCAACATTGATAGAATGGTGGAGGATTATATGAGTGACCGCATCCAAGTAGGCACGTCACACAGTCCGTACTTATACTGGCAGGAAAAAGAGGCAATTTGGAGGCCCTTGCACAAACTGGCTTTATTCTACCTAAGTTGCCCTCCCACAAGTGTGTACTCCGAAAGAGTGTTTAGTGCCGCCGCTCACCTTGTCAGCAATCGGCGTACGAGGTTACATCCAGAAAATGTGGAGAAGATGATGTTCATTAAAGTGAATTATAATCAATTCCTCCGCGGAGACATTGACCAGCAGCAATTGCCTCCACAAAGTACACAGGGAGCTGAGATGGTGGATTCCAGTGGGGACGAATTGATAATCTGTGAGGAGGGGGATGTACACGGTGATATATCGGAGGGTGAAGATGAGGTGGACATCTTGCCTCTGTAGAGCCAGTTTGTGCAAGGAGAGATTAATTGCTTCTTTTTTGGGGGGGGTCCAAACCAACCCGTCATATCAGTCACAGTCGTGTGGCAGACCCTGTCACTGAAATGATGGGTTGGTTAAAGTGTGCATGTCCTGTTTTGTTTATACAACATAAGGGTGGGTGGGAGGGCCCAAGGACAATTCCATCTTGCACCTCTTTTTTCTTTTCTTTTTCTTTGCATCATGTGCTGATTGGGGAGGGTTTTTTGGAAGGGACATCCTGCGTGACACTGCAGTGCCACTCCTAGATGGGCCCGGTGTTTGTGTCGGCCACTAGGGTCGCTAATCTTACTCACACAGCTACCTCATTGCGCCTCTTTTTTTCTTTGCGTCATGTGCTGTTTGGGGAGGGTTTTTTGGAAGGGACATCCTGCGTGACACTGCAGTGCCACTCCTAGATGGGCCCGGTGTTTGTGTCGGCCACTAGGGTCGCTTATCTTACTCACACAGCGACCTCGGTGCAAATTTTAGGACTAAAAATAATATTGTGAGGTGTGAGGTATTCAGAATAGACTGAAAATGAGTGTAAATTATGGTTTTTGAGGTTAATAATACTTTGGGATCAAAATGACCCCCAAATTCTATGATTTAAGCTGTTTTTTAGTGTTTTTTGAAAAAAACACCCGAATCCAAAACACACCCGAATCCGACAAAAAAAATTCGGTGAGGTTTTGCCAAAACGCGTTCGAACCCAAAACACGGCCGCGGAACCGAACCCAAAACCAAAACACAAAACCCGAAAAATTTCAGGCGCTCATCTCTAGTATATAGTAGTGTATGTAGTGTTATATGCAGTATATAGCAGGGGTATGTAGTGTTATATGCAGTGTATAGTAGGGTATGTAGTGTTATATGCAGTATATAGCAGTGTATGTAGTGTTATATGCAGTAAAGGTTATATGCAGTATATAGCAGGGGTATGTAGTGTTATATGCAGTATATAGCAGTGTATGTAGTGTTATATGCAGTATACAGCAGGATATGTAGTGTTATATGCAGTATATAGTAGGGTATGTAGTGTTATATGCAGTATATAGCAGGGGTATATGGTCTTATATGCAGTATATAGTAGGGTATGTAGTGTTATATGCAGTATAGTAGGGTATGTAGTGTTATATGCAGTATATAGCAGGGGTATATAGTGTTATATGCAGTATATAGTAGGGTAGGTAGTGTTATATGCAGTATATAGTAGGGTATGTAGTTAGTGTTCCTTCTAGGCTGTTTCAGCAGGGTGCTGCACCGTGCCCATTTTTGAAATGTGAAAAAGCACCCTGCCCTTTTTCAGTGCACCCTGCAGGACCATAAATCGCCCACTGGTATACAGAATGCATCAGTCAGAGTGCATGTTACAATGTTGTCATCTACTCCTTGCCCACCTCTGAAATTGGAACACAATTTCTATCCTTTAGCCAACTGGATGGCAGAGGAGGCACTGTACATAACACAGCACTCTGATAAAGAGGGAAAGAACAGGGTAAGCAGTGAGCATGTACTGCTTACAGTATTTCCCTGGTAGAACAGACATTTTTTCCTATATATTTTAACCCATTGTTTGACTTTTCACTTTTAGAACACATAGAAGACTGGACATATACAGTATGTTTCTCAGTACAGATGTTAGGTGTCTTATATGTATGCATGGGTATATGATTTACTAAGGGCAAAATGTATGTACAAAAACTATAAACATATGCGCTATGCTTTGTGTGCAAAGCGTCACATCAAAAATGTGCCCTTCAAAATAAAAATGTGCCCTCTTCAATGCTCAGCACCCTGCCCTAAAAAAATCCTAGCGTGAACACTATGTAGTGTTATATGCAGTATATAGTAGGGTATGTAGTGTTATATACAGTAGTTAGCAGGGGTATGTAGTGTTATATGCATTATTTAGCAGGGGTATATAGCATTATATGCAGTATATAGCAGGGGTATGTAGTGTTATATGCAGTGTATAGTAGGGTATGTAGTGTTATATGCAGTATATATAGTAGTGTATGTAGTGTTATATGCAGTAAAGGTTATATGCAGTAGTTAGCAGGGGTATGTAGTGTTACATGAAGTACAGTACATAGCTGGGGTGTGTAGGGGTTAGTAAATCATGTAGGTAATATATAGTGTATTCATACGGTGTTTGGGAGAAGTGTAAGTTTTCGAGAACAACAAGTTCTGCGTTCCCAGTACAAAGTGTCTCTCTGTGGCAGCGTCAGCCCTGGATTTACACTGAAGGACGGAGCACTAGATTGTACTGGAATTGGCTGTGTTTAGCTGGCTTACTGGAAGGGAATTTGTTGCAACAGCTCTATGGACAGTAAATGAGAGCAGAGGATGTTCAGCACTGATACCAGTAAAAGGCTAGCGTAACGCTATCTTACATGTGGCATTATTTAACTATTGAAACCATATGAAGCACACTTACTAGTGGTGACGTCAGCTTATTAGACAAATCCACGTCTGCTATGGACTACTATCACATCGTACCTGGACACTGGACTACTATCACCGTGCACCCAGACACTGGACTACTATCACCGTGCACCCAGACACTGGACTACTATCACCGTGCACCTGGACACTGGACTACTAACACTACGTACCCGGACACTGGACTACTATCACATCGTACCCGGACACTGGACTACTATCACATCGTACCCGGACACTGGACTGCTATCACCGTGCACCCGGAAACTGGACTACTAACACTACGTACCCGGACACTGGACTACTATCACATCGTACCTGGACACTGGAC
Source organism: Pseudophryne corroboree (assembly GCF_028390025.1). Lineage (NCBI taxonomy): Eukaryota > Metazoa > Chordata > Amphibia > Anura > Myobatrachidae > Pseudophryne > Pseudophryne corroboree. The sequence goes on from NC_086454.1 coordinate 17,590,423, forward strand.
TGCTATCACCGTGCACCCGGACACTGGACTACTAACACTACGTACCCGGACACTGGACTACTATCACATCGTACCCGGACACTGGACTGCTATCACCGTGCACCCGGACACTGGACTACTAACACTACGTACCCGGACACTGGACTACTAACACTACGTACCCGGACACTGGACTACTATCACCGTGCACCCAGACACTAGACTACTAACACTACGTACCCGAACACTGGACTGCTATCACCGTGCACCCGGACACTGGACTACTAACACTACGACCCCGGACACTGGACTGCTATCACCGTGCACCCGGACACTGGACTACTAACACTACGTACCCGGACACTGGACTGCTATCACCGTGCACCCGGACACTGGACTACTAACACTACGTACCCGGACACTGGATTGCTATCACCGTGCACACGGACACTGGACAACTAACACTACGTACCCGGACTCTGGACTGATATCACTGCGTACCCGGACACTGGACTACTAACACTACGCACCCGGACTGCTATCACCGTGCACCCGGACACTGGACTACTAACACTACGTACCCGGACACTGGACTACTAACACTACGTACCCGGACACTGGACTGCTATCACCGTGCACCCGGACACTGGACTGCTATGACTACGTACCCAGACACTGGACTGCTATCATCGTGCACCCGGACACTGGACTACTAACACTACGTACCCAGACAATGGACTGCTATCACCGTGCACCCGGACACTGGACTACTAACACTACGTACCCAGACACTGGACTATTAACACTACGTACCCAGACACTGGACTTCTATCACCGTGCACCAGGACACTGGACTACTAACACTACGTACCCAGACACTGGACTGCTATCACCGTGCACCCGGACACTGGACTACTAACACTACGTACCCAGACACTGGACTGCTATCACCGTGCACCCGGACACTGGACTACTAACACTACGTACCCAGACACTGGACTGCTATCACCATGCACCCGGACACTGGACTACTAACACTACGTACCCAGAAACTGGACTACTATCATCGTGCACCCGGACACTGGACTACTAACACTACGTACCCGGACATTGGACTGCTATCACTGTGCACCCGGACACTGGACTACTAACACTACGTACCCAGAAACTGGACTACTATCATCGTGCACCCGGACACTGGACTACTAACACTACGTACCCGGACATTGGACTGCTATCACTGTGCACCCGGACACTGGACTACTAACACTACGTACCCGGACATTGGACTGCTATCACTGTGCTCCCGGACACTGGACTACTAACACTACGTACCCGGACACTGGACTGCTATCACCGTGCACCCGGACACTGGACTACTAACACTACGTACCCGGACACTGGACTGCTATCACTTCGTACCCGGACACTGGACTGCTATCACCGTGCACCCGGACACTGGACTACTAACACTACGTACCCGGACACTGGACTACTATCACCGTGCACCCGGACACTGGACTACTAACACTACGTACCCGGACACTGGACTAATAACACTACGTACCCGGACACTGGACTACTATCACCGTCCACCCGGACACTGGACTACTAACACTACGTACCCGGACACTGGACTGCTATCACCGTGCACCCGGACACTGGACTACTAACACTACGTACCCAGACACTGGACTGCTATCACCGTGCACCCGGACACTGGACTACTAACACTACGTACCCAGACACTGGACTGCTATCACCGTGCACCCGGACACTGGACTACTAACACTACGTACCCGGACACTAGACTACTAACACTACGTACCCAGACACTGGACTGCTATCACCGTGCACCCGGACACTGGACTACTAACACTACGTACCCGGACACTGGACAGCTATCACTTCGTACCCGGACACTGGACTACTAACACTACGTACCCGGACACTGGACTACTATCACTGCGTACCCAGACACTGGACTGCTATCACCGTGCACCCGGACACTGGACTACTAATACTACGTACCCGGACACTGGACTACTAACACTACGTACCCAGACACTGGACTGCTATCACCGTGCACCCGGACACTGGACTACTAGCACTACGTACCCGGACACTGGACTACTAAGACTACGTACCCGGACACTGGACTACTATCACTGCGTACCCAGACACTGGACTACTATCATCGTGCACCCGGACACTGGAGTACTAACACTACGTACCCGGACACTGGACTACTATCACCGTGCACCCAGACACTGGACTACTAACACTACGTACCCGGACACTGGACTACTATCACCGTGCACCCGGACACTGGACTACTAACACTACGTACCCGGACACTGGACTACTATCACCGTGCACCAGGACACTGGAATACTAACACTACGTACCCGGACACTGGACTACTAACACTACGTACCCGGACACTGGACTGCTATCACCGTGCACCCGGACACTGGACTACTAACACTACGTACCCGGACTCTGGACTGATATTACTGCGTACCCGGACACTGGACTACTAACACTACGTACCCGGACACTGGACTGCTATCACCGTGCACCCGGACACTGGACTACTAACACTACGTACCCGGACACTGGACTACTAACACTACGTACCCGGACACTGGACTGCTATCACCGTGCACCCGGACACTGGACTACTAACACTACGTACCCGGACACTGGACTACTATCACCGTGCACCCAGACACTGGACTACTAACACTACGTACCCGGACACTGGACTACTATCACCGTGCACCCGGACACTGGACTACTAACACTACGTACCCGGACACTGGACTACTATCACCGTGCACCAGGACACTGGAATACTAACACTACGTACCCGGACACTGGACTAATAACACTACGTACCCGGACACTGGACTGCTATCACCGTGCACCCGGACACTGGACTACTAACACTACGTACCCGGACTCTGGACTGATATTACTGCGTACCCGGACACTGGACTACTAACACTACGTACCCGGACACTGGACTGCTATCACCGTGCACCCGGACACTGGACTACTAACACTACGTACCCGGACACTGGACTACTAACACTACGTACCCGGACACTGGACTGCTATCACCGTGCACCCGGACACTAGACTGCTATGACTACGTACCCGGACACTGGACTGCTATCACCGTGCACCCGGACATTGGACTACTAACACTACGTACCCAGACACTGGACTGCTATCACCGTGCACCCGGACACTGGACTACTAACATTACGTACCCGGACACTGGACGACTAACACTACGTACCCAGACACTGGACTGCTATCACCGTGCACCCGGACACTGGACTACTAACACTACGTACCCGGACACTGGACTGCTATCACCGTGCACCTGGACACTGGACTACTAACACTAGGTACCCAGACACTGGACTACTAAGACTACGTACCCGGACACTGGACTACTATCACTGCGTACCCAGACACTGGACTACTATCATCGTGCACCCGGACACTGGAGTACTAACACTACGTACCCGGACACTGGACTACTATCACCGTGCACCCAGACACTGGACTACTAACACTACGTACCCGGACACTGGACTACTATCACCGTGCACCCGGACACTGGACTACTAACACTACGTACCCGGACACTGGACTACTATCACCGTGCACCAGGACACTGGAATACTAACACTACGTACCCGGACACTGGACTACTAACACTACGTACCCGGACACTGGACTGCTATCACCGTGCACCCGGACACTGGACTACTAACACTACGTACCCGGACTCTGGACTGATATTACTGCGTACCCGGACACTGGACTACTAACACTACGTACCCGGACACTGGACTGCTATCACCGTGCACCCGGACACTGGACTACTAACACTACGTACCCGGACACTGGACTACTAACACTACGTACCCGGACACTGGACTGCTATCACCGTGCACCCGGACACTGGACTACTAACACTACGTACCCGGACACTGGACTACTATCACCGTGCACCCAGACACTGGACTACTAACACTACGTACCCGGACACTGGACTACTATCACCGTGCACCCGGACACTGGACTACTAACACTACGTACCCGGACACTGGACTACTATCACCGTGCACCAGGACACTGGAATACTAACACTACGTACCCGGACACTGGACTAATAACACTACGTACCCGGACACTGGACTGCTATCACCGTGCACCCGGACACTGGACTACTAACACTACGTACCCGGACTCTGGACTGATATTACTGCGTACCCGGACACTGGACTACTAACACTACGTACCCGGACACTGGACTGCTATCACCGTGCACCCGGACACTGGACTACTAACACTACGTACCCGGACACTGGACTACTAACACTACGTACCCGGACACTGGACTGCTATCACCGTGCACCCGGACACTAGACTGCTATGACTACGTACCCGGACACTGGACTGCTATCACCGTGCACCCGGACATTGGACTACTAACACTACGTACCCAGACACTGGACTGCTATCACCGTGCACCCGGACACTGGACTACTAACATTACGTACCCGGACACTGGACGACTAACACTACGTACCCAGACACTGGACTGCTATCACCGTGCACCCGGACACTGGACTACTAACACTACGTACCCGGACACTGGACTGCTATCACCGTGCACCTGGACACTGGACTACTAACACTAGGTACCCAGACACTGGACTGCTATCACCGTGCACCCGGATACTGGACTACTAACACTACGTACCCTACCCGGACACTGGACTGCTATCACTTCGTACCCGGACACTGGACTGCTATCACCGTGCACCCGGACACTGGACTACTAACACTACGTACCCGGACACTGGACCTCTATCACCGTGAACCCGGACACTGGACTACTAACACTACGTACCCGGACACTGGACTACTAACACTGCGTACGCAGACACTGAACTACTATCACCGTGCACTCGGACACTGGACTACTAACACTACGTACCCGGACACTGGACTGCTATCACCGTGCACCCGGACACTGGACTGCTATGACTACGTACCCAGACACTGGACTGCTATCACCGTGCACCCGGACACTGGACTACTAACACTACGTAACGGAACACTGGACTACTAACACTACGTACCCAGACACTGGACTGCTATCACCGTGCACCCGGACACTGGACTACTAACACTACGTACCCGGACACTGGACTACTAACACTACGTACCCAGACACTGGACTGCTATCACCGTGCACCCGGACACTGGACTACTAACACTACGTACCCGGACACTGGACTGCTATCACTTCGTACCCGGACACTGGACTACTAACACTACGTACCCGGACACTGGACTACTATCACTGCGTACCCAGACACTGGACTGCTATCAACGTGCACCCGGACACTGGACTACTAATACCACGTACCCTGTCACTGGACTACTAACACTACGTACCCAGTCACTGGACTGCTATCACGTGCACCCGGACACTGGATTACTAACACTAAGTATCCGGACACTGGACTGCTATCACTTCGTACCCGGACACTGGACTACTAACACTACGTACCCGGACACTGGACTACTATCACTGCGTACCCAGACACTGGACTGCTATCACCGTGCACCCGGACACTGGACTACTAATACTACGTACCCTGTCACTGGACTACTAACACTATGTACCCAGACACTGGACTGCTATCACGTGCACCCGGACACTGGACTACTAACACTACGTACCTGGACACTGGACTACTAACACTACGTATCCGGACACTGGACTACTATCACTGCGTACCCAGACACTGGACTACTATCACCGTGCACCCGGACACTGAACTACTAACACTACGTACCCGGACACTGGACTACTATCACATCGTACCCGGACACTGGACTGCTATCACCGTGCACCCGGACACTGGACTACTAACACTACGTACCCGGACACTGGACTACTAACACTACGTGCACAGACACCGGACTACTATCACCGTGCACTCGGACACTGGACTACTAACACTACGTACCCAGACACTGGACTACTATCACCGTGCACCCGGATACTGGACTACTAACACTACGTACCCGGACACTGGACTACTATCACCGTGCACCCGGACAGTGGACTACAAACACTACGTACCCGGACACTGGACTACTAACACTACATACCCGGACACTGGACTGCTATCACCGTGCACCCGGACACTGGACTACTAACACTACGTACCCGGACACTGGACTGCTATCACCGTGCACCCGGACACTAGACTGCTATGACTACGTACCCGGACACTGGACTACTATCACTGCGTACCCAGACACTGGACTGCTATCACCGTGCACCCGGACACTGGACTACTAATACTACGTACCCGGACACTGGACTACTAACACTACGTATCCGGACACTGGACTACTATCACTGCGTACCCAGACACTGGACTGCTATCACGTGCACCCGGACACTGGACTACTAACACTACGTACCTGGACACTGGACTACTAACACTACGTATCCGGACACTGGACTACTATCACTGCGTACCCAGACACTGGACTACTATCACCGTGCACCCGGACACTGAACTACTAACACTACGTACCCGGACACTGGACTACTATCACATCGTACCCGGACACTGGACTGCTATCACCGTGCACCCGGACACTGGACTACTAACACTACGTACCCGGACACTGGACTACTAACACTACGTGCACAGACACCGGACTACTATCACCGTGCACTCGGACACTGGACTACTAACACTACGTACCCAGACACTGGACTACTATCACCGTGCACCCGGATACTGGACTACTAACACTACGTACCCGGACACTGGACTACTATCACCGTGCACCCGGACAGTGGACTACAAACACTACGTACCCGGACACTGGACTACTAACACTACATACCCGGACACTGGACTGCTATCACCGTGCACCCGGACACTGGACTACTAACACTACGTACCCGGACACTGGACTGCTATCACCGTGCACCCGGACACTAGACTGCTATGACTACGTACCCGGACACTGGACTACTATCACTGCGTACCCAGACACTGGACTGCTATCACCGTGCACCCGGACACTGGACTACTAATACTACGTACCCGGACACTGGACTACTAACACTACGTACCCAGACACTGGACTGCTATCACCGTGCACCCGGACACTGGACTACTAACACTACGTACCCGGACACTGGACTACTAACACTACGTACCCGGACACTGGACTACTATCACTGCGTACCCAGACACTGGACTACTATCACCGTGCACCCGGACACTGGACTACTAACACTACGTACCCGGACACTGGACTACTATCACATCGTACCCGGACACTGGACTGCTATCACCGTGCACCCGGACACTGGACTACTAACACTACGTACCCGGACACTGGACTACTATCACCGTGCACCCAGACACTGGACAACTAACACTATGTACCCGGACACTGGACTACTATCACCGTGCACCCGGACACTGGACTACTAACACTACGTACCCGGACACTGGACTACTATCACCGTGCACCCGGACACTGGAATACTAACACTACGTACCCGGACACTGGACTACTAACACTACGTACCCGGACACTGGACTGCTATCACCGTGCACCCGGACACTGGACTAATAACACTACGTACCCGGACACTGGACTGATATCACTGCGTACCCGGACTCTGGACTACTAACACTACGTACCCGGACACTGGACTGCTATCACCGTGCACCCGGACACTGGACTACTAACATTACGTACCCGGACACTGGACGACTAACACTACGTACCCAGACACTGGACTGCTATCACCGTGCACCCGGACACTGGACTACTAACACTACGTACCCGGACACTGGTCTGCTATCACCGTGCACCCGGACACTGGACTACTAAAACTAGGTACCCAGACACTGGACTGCTATCGCCGTGCACCCGGACACTGGAATACTAACACTACGTACCCGGACACTGGACTGCTATCACCATGCACCCGGACACTGGACTGCTATGACTACGTACCCAGACACTGGACTGCTATCACCGTGCACCCGGACACTGGACTATTAACACTACGTACCCGGACACTGGACTACTAACACTACGTACCCAGACACTGGACTGCTATCACCATGCACCCGGACACTGGACTACTAACACTACGTACCCGGACACTGGACTACTAACACTACGTACCCGGACACTGGACTGCTATCACTTCGTACCCGGACACTGGACTACTAACACTACGTACCTGGACACTGGACTACTATCACTGCGTACCCAGACACTGGACTGCTGTCACCGTGCACCCGGACACTGGACTACTAATACTACGTACCCGGACACTGGAGTACTAACACTACGTACCCGGACACTGGACTGCTATCACCGTGCACCCGGACACTGGACTACTATCACCGTGCACCCGAACACTGGACTACTAACACTACGTACCAGGACACTGGACTACTAACACTACGTACCCGGACACTGGACTGCTATCACCGTGCACCCGGACACTGGACTAATAACACTACGTACCCGGACACTGGACTGCTATCACCGGGCACCCGGACACTGGACTACTAACACTACGTACCCGGACTCTGGACTGATATCACTGCGTACCCGGACACTGGACTACTAACACTACGTACCCGGACACTGGACTGCTATCACCGTGCACCCGGACACTGGACTACTAACATTACGTACCCGGACACTGGACGACTAACACTACGTACCCAGACACTGGACTGCTATCACCGTGCACTGGACTACTAACACTACGTACCCGGACACTGGACTGCTATCACTGTGCACCCGGACACTGGACTACTAACACTAGGTACCCAGACACTGGACTGCTATCACCGTGCACCCGGACACCGGACAACTAACACTACGTACCCGGACACGGGACTACTAACACTACGTACCCAGACACTGGACTGCTATCACCGTGCACCCGGATACTGGACTACTAACACTACGTACCCGAACACTGGACTGCTATCACCGTGCACCCGGACACTGGACTACTAACACTACGTACCCGGACACTGGACCTCTATCACCGTGCACCCGGACACTGGACTACTAACACTACGTACCCGGACACTGGACTACTAACACTGCGTACGCAGAAACTGGACTACTATCACCGTGCACTCGGACACTGGACTACTAACACTACGTACCCGAACACTGGACTGCTATCACCGTGCACCCGGACACTGGACTGCTATGACTACGTACCCAGACACTGGACTCCTATCACCGTGCACCCGGACACTGGACTACTAACACTACGTACCCGTACACTGGACTACTAACACTACGTACCCAGACACTGGACTGCTATCACCGTGCACCCGTACACTGGACTACTAACACTATGTACCCGGACACTGGACTACTAACACCGTGCACCCGGACACTGGACTGCTATGACTACGTACCCAGACACTGGACTCCTATCACCGTGCACCCGGACACTGGACTACTAACACTACGTACCCGTACACTGGACTACTAACACTACGTACCCAGACACTGGACTGCTATCACCGTGCACCCGTACACTGGACTACTAACACTACGTACCCGGACACTGGACTACTATCACTGCGTACCCAGACACTGGACTGCTATCAACGTGCACCCGGACACTGGACTACTAATACTACGTACCCTGTCACTGGACTACTAACACTACGTACCCAGACACTGGACTGCTATCACGTGCACCCGTACACTGGACTACTAACACTACGTACCCAGACACTGGACTGCTATCACCGTGCACCCGGATACTGGACTACTAACACTACGTATCCGGACACTGGACTGCTATCACTTCGTACCCGGACACTGGACTACTAACACTACGTACCCGGACACTGGACTACTATCACTGCGTACCCAGACACTGGACTGCTATCACCGTGCACCCGGACACTGGACTACTAATACTACGTACCCGGACACTGGACTACTAACACTACGTACCCAGACACTGGACTGCTATCACCGTGCACCCGGACACTGGACTACTAGCACTACGTACCCGGACACTGGACTACTAAGACTACGTACCCGGACACTGGACTACTATCACTGCGTACCCAGACACTGGACTACTATCATCGTGCACCCGGACACTGGAGTACTAACACTACGTACCCGGACACTGGACTACTATCACCGTGCACCCAGACACTGGACTACTAACACTACGTACCCGGACACTGGACTACTATCACCGTGCACCCGGACACTGGACTACTAACACTACGTACCCGGACACTGGACTACTATCACCGTGCACCAGGACACTGGAATACTAACACTACGTACCCGGACACTGGACTACTAACACTACGTACCCGGACACTGGACTGCTATCACCGTGCACCCGGACACTAGACTGCTATGACTACGTACCCGGACACTGGACTGCTATCACCGTGCACCCGGACATTGGACTACTAACACTACGTACCCAGACACTGGACTGCTATCACCGTGCACCCGGACACTGGACTACTAACATTACGTACCCGGACACTTGACGACTAACACTACGTACCCAGACACTGGACTGCTATCACCGTGCACCCGGACACTGGACTACTAACACTACGTACCCGGACACTGGACTGCTATCACCGTGCACCTGGACACTGGACTACTAACACTAGGTACCCAGACACTGGACTGCTATCACCGTGCACCCGGATACTGGACTACTAACACTACGTACCCTACCCGGACACTGGACTGCTATCACTTCGTACCCGGACACTGGACTGCTATCACCGTGCACCCGGACACTGTACTACTAACACTACGTACCCGGACACTGGACCTCTATCACCGTGCACCCGGACACTGGACTACTAACACTACGTACCCGGACACTGGACTACTAACACTGCGTACGCAGACACTGGACTACTATCACCGTGCACTCGGACACTGGACTACTAATACTACGTACCCGGACACTGGACTGCTATCACCGTGCACCCGGACACTGGACTGCTATGACTACGTACCCAGACACTGGACTGCTATCACCGTGCACCCGGACACTGGACTACTAACACTACGTAACGGAACACTGGACTACTAACACTACGTACCCAGACACTGGACTGCTATCACCGTGCACCCGGATACTGGACTACTAACACTACGTACCCGGACACTGGACTACTAACACTACGTACCCAGACACTGGACTGCTATCACCGTGCACCCGGACACTGGACTACTAACACTACGTACCCGGACACTGGACTGCTATCACTTCGTACCCAGACACTGGACTACTAACACTACGTACCCGGACACTGGACTACTATCACTGCGTACCCAGACACTGGACTGCTATCAACGTGCACCCGGACACTGGACTACTAATACTACGTACCCTGTCACTGGACTACTAACACTACGTACCCAGTCACTGGACTGCTATCACGTGCACCCGGACACTGGACTACTAACACTACGTACCCAGACACTGGACTGCTATCACCGTGCACCCGGACACTGGATTACTAACACTAAGTATCCGGACACTGGACTGCTATCACTTCGTACCCGGACACTGGACTACTAACACTACGTACCCGGACACTGGACTACTATCACTGCGTACCCAGACACTGGACTGCAGTGCTATCACCGTGCACCCGGACACTGGACTACTAATACTACGTACCCTGTCACTGGACTACTAACACTATGTACCCAGACACTGGACTGCTATCACGTGCACCCGGACACTGGACTACTAACACTACGTACCTGGACACTGGACTACTATCACTGCGTACCCAGACACTGGACTGCTATCACCGTGCACCCGGACACTGGACTACTAATACTACATACCCGGACACTGGACTACTAACACTACGTACCCAGACACTGGACTGCTATCACCGTGCACCCGGACACTGGACTACTAGCACTACGTACCCGGACACTGGACTACTAAGACTACGTACCCGGACACTGGACTACTATCACTGCGTACCCAGACACTGGACTACTATCATCGTGCACCCGGACACTGGAGTACTAACACTACGTACCCGGACACTGGACTACTATCACCGTGCACCCAGACACTGGACTACTAACACTACGTACCCGGACACTGGACTACTATCACCGTGCACCCGGACACTGGACTACTAACACTACGTACCCGGACACTGGACTACTATCACCGTGCACGAGGACACTGGAATACTAACACTACGTACCCGGACACTGGACTACTAACACTACGTACCCGGACACTGGACTGCTATCACCGTGCACCCGGACACTGGACTAATAACACTATGTACCCGGACACTGGACTGCTATCACCGTGCACCCGGACACTGGACTACTAACACTACGTACCCGGACTCTGGACTGATATTACTGCGTACCCGGACACTGGACTACTAACACTACGTACCCGGACACTGGACTGCTATCACCGTGCACCCGGACACTGGACTACTAACACTACGTACCCGGACACTGGACTACTAACACTACGTACCCGGACACTGGACTGCTATCACCGTGCACCCGGACACTAGACTGCTATGACTACGTACCCGGACACTGGACTGCTATCACCGTGCACCCGGACATTGGACTACTAACACTACGTACCCAGACACTGGACTGCTATCACCGTGCACCCGGACACTGGACTACTAACATTACGTACCCGGACACTTGACGACTAACACTACGTACCCAGACACTGGACTGCTATCACCGTGCACCCGGACACTGGACTACTAACACTACGTACCCGGACACTGGACTGCTATCACCGTGCACCTGGACACTGGACTACTAACACTAGGTACCCAGACACTGGACTGCTATCACCGTGCACCCGGATACTGGACTACTAACACTACGTACCCTACCCGGACACTGGACTGCTATCACTTCGTACCCGGACACTGGACAGCTATCACCGTGCACCCGGACACTGTACTACTAACACTACGTACCCGGACACTGGACCTCTATCACCGTGCACCCGGACACTGGACTACTAACACTACGTACCCGGACACTGGACTACTAACACTGCGTACGCAGACACTGGACTACTATCACCGTGCACTCGGACACTGGACTACTAATACTACGTACCCGGACACTGGACTGCTATCACCGTGCACCCGGACACTGGACTACTAACACTACGTAACGGAACACTGGACTACTAACACTACGTACCCAGACACTGGACTGCTATCACCGTGCACCCGGATACTGGACTACTAACACTACGTACCCGGACACTGGACTACTAACACTACGTACCCAGACACTGGACTGCTATCACCGTGCACCCGGACACTGGACTACTAACACTACGTACCCGGACACTGGACTGCTATCACTTCGTACCCGGACACAGGACTACTAACACTACGTACCCGGACACTGGACTACTATCACTGCGTACCCAGACACTTGACTGCTATCAACGTGCACCCGGACACTGGACTACTAATACTACGTACCCTGTCACTGGACTACTAACACTACGTACCCAGTCACTGGACCGCTATCACGTGCACCCGGACACTGGACTACTAACACTACGTACCCAGACACTGGACTGCTATCACCGTGCACCCGGACACTGGATTACTAACACTAAGTATCCGGACACTGGACTGCTATCACTTCGTACCCGGACACTGGACTACTAACACTACGTGCCCGGACACTGGACTACTATCACTGCGTACCCAGACACTGGACTGCTATCACCGTGCACCCGGACACTGGACTACTAATACTACGTACCCTGTCACTGGACTACTAACACTATGTACCCAGACACTGGACTGCTATCACGTGCACCCGGACACTGGACTACTAACACTACGTACCTGGACACTGGACTACTAACACTACGTATCCGGACACTGGACTACTATCACTGCGTACCCAGACACTGGACTACTATCACCGTGCACCCGGACACTGAACTACTAACACTACGTACCCGGACACTGGACTACTATCACATCGTACCCGGACACTGGACTGCTATCACCGTGCACCCGGACACTGGACTACTAACACTACGTACCCGGATACTGGACTACTAACACTACGTGCACAGACACTGGACTACTATCACCATGCACTCGGACACTGGACTACTAACACTACGTACCCAGACACTGGACTACTATCACCGTGCACCCGGATACTGGACTACTAACACTACGTACCCGGACACTGGACTACTATCACCGTGCACCCGGACAGTGGACTACTAACACTAGGTACCCGGACACTGGACTACTAACACTACATACCCGGACACTGGACTGCTATCACCGTGCACCCGGACACTGGACTACTAACACTACGTACCCGGACACTGGACAGCTATCACCGTGCACCCGGACACTAGACTGCTATGACTACGTACCCGGACACTGGACTACTATCACTGCGTACCCAGACACTGGACTGCTATCACCGTGCACCCGGACACTGGACTACTAATACTACGTACCCGGACACTGGACTACTAACACTACGTACCCAGACACTGGACTGCTATCACCGTGCACCCGGACTCTGGACTACTAACACTACGTACCCGGACACTGGACTACTAACACTACGTACCCGGACACTGGACTACTATCACTGCGTACCCAGACACTGGACTACTATCACCGTGCACCCGGACACTGGACTACTAACACTACGTACCCGGACACTGGACTACTATCACATCGTACCCGGACACTGGACTGCTATCACCGTGCACCCGGACACTGGACTACTAACACTACGTACCCGGACACTGGACTACTATCACCGTGCACCCAGACACTGGACTACTAACACTACGTACCCGGACACTGGACTACTATCACCGTGCACCCGGACACTGGACTACTAACACTACGTACCCGGACACTGGACTACTATCACCGTGCACCCGGACACTGGAATACTAACACTACGTACCCGGACACTGGACTACTAACACTACGTACCCGGACACTGGACTGCTATCACCGTGCACCCGGACACTGGACTAATAACACTACGTACCCGGACACTGGACTGATATCACTGCGTACCCGGACACTGGACTACTAACACTACGTACCCGGACACTGGACTGCTATCACCGTGCACCCGGACACTGGACTACTAACATTACGTACCCGGACACTGGACTACTAACACTACGTACCCGGACACTGGACTGCTATCACCGTGCACCCGGACACTGGACTACTAACACTACGTACCCGGACACTGGACTACTAACACTACGTACCCGGACACTGGACTGCTATCACCGTGCACCCGGACACTAGACTGCTATGACTACGTACCCGGACACTGGACTGCTATCACCGTGCACCCGGACATTGGACTACTAACACTACGTACCCAGACACTGGACTGCTATCACCGTGCACCCGGACACTGGACTACTAACATTACGTACCCGGACACTTGACGACTAACACTACGTACCCAGACACTGGACTGCTATCACCGTGCACCCGGACACTGGACTACTAACACTACGTACCCGAACACTGGACTGCTATCACCGTGCACCTGGACACTGGACTACTAACACTAGGTACCCAGACACTGGACTGCTATCACCGTGCACCCGGATACTGGACTACTAACACTACGTACCCTACCCGGACACTGGACTGCTATCACTTCGTACCCGGACACTGGACTGCTATCACCGTGCACCCGGACACTGTACTACTAACACTACGTACCCGGACACTGGACCTCTATCACCGTGCACCCGGACACTGGACTACTAACACTACGTACCCGGACACTGGACTACTAACACTGCGTACGCAGACACTGGACTACTATCACCGTGCACTCGGACACTGGACTACTAATACTACGTACCCGGACACTGGACTGCTATCACCGTGCACCCGGACACTGGACTGCTATGACTACGTACCCAGACACTGGACTGCTATCACCGTGCACCCGGACACTGGACTACTAACACTACGTAACGGAACACTGGACTACTAACACTACGTACCCAGACACTGGACTGCTATCACCGTGCACCCGGATACTGGACTACTAACACTACGTACCCAGACACTGGACTGCTATCACCGTGCACCCGGACACTGGACTACTAACACTACGTACCCGGACACTGGACTGCTATCACTTCGTACCCGGACACTGGACTACTAACACTACGTACCCGGACACTGGACTACTATCACTGCGTACCCAGACACTGGACTGCTATCAACGTGCACCCGGACACTGGACTACTAATACTACGTACCCTGTCACTGGACTACTAACACTACGTACCCAGTCACTGGACTGCTATCACGTGCACCCGGACACTGGACTACTAACACTACGTACCCAGACACTGGACTGCTATCACCGTGCACCCGGACACTGGATTACTAACACTAAGTATCCGGACACTGGACTGCTATCACTTCGTACCCGGACACTGGACTACTAACACTACGTACCCGGACACTGGACTACTATCACTGCGTACCCAGACACTGGACTGCTATCACCGTGCACCCGGACACTGGACTACTAATACTACGTACCCTGTCACTGGACTACTAACACTATGTACCCAGACACTGGACTGCTATCACGTGCACCCGGACACTGGACTACTAACACTACGTACCTGGACACTGGACTACTAACACTACGTATCCGGACACTGGACTACTATCACTGCGTACCCAGACACTGGACTACTATCACCGTGCACCCGGACACTGAACTACTAACACTACGTACCCGGACACTGGACTACTATCACATCGTACCCGGACACTGGACTGCTATCACCGTGCACCCGGACACTGGACTACTAACACTACGTACCCGGATACTGGACTACTAACACTACGTGCACAGACACTGGACTACTATCACCGTGCACTCGGACACTGGACTACTAACACTACGTACCCAGACACTGGACTACTATCACCGTGCACCCGGATACTGGACTACTAACACTACGTACCCGGACACTGGACTACTATCACCGTGCACCCGGACAGTGGACTACTAACACTACGTACCCGGACACTGGACTACTAACACTACATACCCGGACACTGGACTGCTATCACCGTGCACCCGGACACTGGACTACTAACACTACGTACCCGGACACTGGACAGCTATCACCGTGCACCCGGACACTAGACTGCTATGACTACGTACCCGGACACTGGACTACTATCACTGCGTACCCAGACACTGGACTGCTATCACCGTGCACCCGGACACTGGACTACTAATACTACGTACCCGGACACTGGACTACTAACACTACGTACCCAGACACTGGACTGCTATCACCGTGCACCCGGACACTGGACTACTAACACTACGTACCCGGACACTGGACTACTAACACTACGTACCCGGACACTGGACTACTATCACTGCGTACCCAGACACTGGACTACTATCACCGTGCACCCGGACACTGGACTACTAACACTACGTACCCGGACACTGGACTACTATCACATCGTACCCGGACACTGGACTGCTATCACCGTGCACCCGGACACTGGACTACTAACACTACGTACCCGGACACTGGACTACTATCACCGTGCACCCAGACACTGGACTACTAACACTACGTACCCGGACACTGGACTACTATCACCGTGCACCCGGACACTGGACTACTAACACTACGTACCCGGACACTGGACTACTATCACCGTGCACCCGGACACTGGAATACTAACACTACGTACCCGGACACTGGACTACTAACACTACGTACCCGGACACTGGACTGCTATCACCGTGCACCCGGACACTGGACTAATAACACTACGTACCCGGACACTGGACTGATATCACTGCGTACCCGGACACTGGACTACTAACACTACGTACCCGGACACTGGACTGCTATCACCGTGCACCCGGACACTGGACTACTAACATTACGTACCCGGACACTGGACGACTAACACTACGTACCCAGACACTGGACTGCTATCACCGTGCACCCGGACACTGGACTACTAACACTACGTACCCGGACACTGGTCTGCTATCACCGTGCACCCGGACACTGGACTACTAAAACTAGGTACCCAGACACTGGACTGCTATCACCGTGCACCCGGACACTGGAATACTAACACTACGTACCCGGACACTGGACTGCTATCACCATGCACCCGGACACTGGACTATTAACACTACGTACCCGGACACTGGACTACTAACACTACGTACCCAGACACTGGACTGCTATCACCATGCACCCGGACACTGGACTACTAACACTACGTACCCGGACACTGGACTACTAACACTACGTACCCGGACACTGGACTACTATCACCGTGCACCCAGACACTGGACTACTAACACTACGTACCCGGACACTGGACTACTATCACCGTGCACCCGGACACTGGAACACTAACACTACGTACCCGGACACTGGACTACTAACACTACGTACCCGGACACTGGACTGCTATCACCGTGCACCCGGACACTGGACTAATAACACTACGTACCCGGACACTGGACTGATATCACTGCGTACCCGGACACTGGACTACTAACACTACGTACCCGGACACTGGACTGCTATCACCGTGCACCCGGACACTGGACTACTAACATTACGTACCCGGACACTGGACGACTAACACTACGTACCCAGACACTGGACTGCTATCACCGTGCACCCGGACACTGGACTACTAACACTACGTACCCGGACACTGGTCTGCTATCACCGTGCACCCGGACACTGGACTACTAAAACTAGGTACCCAGACACTGGACTGCTATCACCGTGCACCCGGACACTGGAATACTAACACTACGTACCCGGACACTGGACTACTATCACCATGCACCCGGACACTGGACTGCTATGACTTCGTACCCAGACACTGGACTGCTATCACCGTGCACCCGGACACTGGACTATTAACACTACGTACCCGGACACTGGACTACTAACACTACGTACCCAGACACTGGACTGCTATCACCATGCACCCGGACACTGGACTACTAACACTACGTACCCGGACACTGGACTACTAACACTACGTACCCGGACACTGGACTGCTATCACTTCGTACCCGGACACTGGACTACTAACACTACGTACCTGGACACTGGACTACTATCACTGCGTACCCAGACACTGGACTGCTGTCACCGTGCACCCGGACACTGGACTACTAATACTACGTACCCGGACACTGGACTACTAACACTACGTACCCAGACACTGGACTGCTATCACCGTGCACCCGGACACTGGACTACTATCACCGTGCACCCGAACACTGGACTACTAATACTACGTACCAGGACACTGGACTACTAACACTACGTACCCGGACACTGGACTGCTATCACCGTGCACCCGGACACTGGACTAATAACACTACGTACCCGGACACTGGACTGCTATCACCGTGCACCCGGACACTGGACTACTAACACTACGTACCCGGACTCTGGACTGATATCACTGCGTACCCGGACACTGGACTACTAACACTACGTACCCGGACACTGGACTGCTATCACCGTGCACCCGGACACTGGACTACTAACATTACGTACCCGGACACTGGACTACTAACATTACGTACCCGGACACTGGACGACTAACACTACGTACCCAGACACTGGACTGCTATCACCGTGCACTGGACTACTAACACTACGTACCCGGACACTGGACTGCTATCACTGTGCACCCGGACACTGGACTACTAACACTAGGTACCCAGACACTGGACTGCTATCACCGTGCACCCGGACACCGGACAACTAACACTACGTACCCGGACACGGGACTACTAACACTACGTACCCAGACACTGGACTGCTGTCACCGTGCACCCGGATACTGGACTACTAACACTACGTACCCGAACACTGGACTGCTATCACCGTGCACCCGGACACTGGACTACTAACACTACGTACCCGGACACTGGACCTCTATCACCGTGCACCCGGACACTGGACTACTAACACTACGTACCCGGACACAGGACTACTAACACTGCGTACGCAGACACTGGACTACTATCACCGTGCACTCGGACACTGGACTACTAACACTACGTACCCGAACACTGGACTGCTATCACCGTGCACCCGGACACTGGACTGCTATGACTACATACCCAGACACTGGACTCCTATCACCGTGCACCCGGACACTGGACTACTAACACTACGTACCCGTACACTGGACTACTAACACTACGTACCCAGACACTGGACTGCTATCACCGTGCACCCGTACACTGGACTACTAACACTATGTACCCGGACACTGGACTACTAACACCGTGCACCCGGACACTGGACTGCTATGACTACGTACCCAGACACTGGACTCCTATCACCGTGCACCCGGACACTGGACTACTAACACTACGTACCCGTACACTGGACTACTAACACTACGTACCCAGACACTGGACTGCTATCACCGTGCACCCGTACACTGGACTACTAACACTACGTACCCGGACACTGGACTACTATCACTGCGTACCCAGACACTGGACTGCTATCAACGTGCACCCGGACACTGGACTACTAATACTACGTACCCTGTCACTGGACTACTAACACTACGTACCCAGACACTGGACTGCTATCACGTGCACCCGGACACTGGACTACTAACACTACGTACCCAGACACTGGACTGCTATCACCGTGCACCCGGATACTGGACTACTAACACTACGTATCCGGACACTGGACTGCTATCACTTCGTACCCGGACACTGGACTACTAACACTACGTACCCGGACTGTCACGATCCGGGTTTCTGGACGCCATTTCTTACCCATCAGATGCCTCCTAAGGCTGGCTCAGCGCTCCAGGACCGGATCCCATCTGTTATCCTAATGTTCACATTCCTGCATCCTCTCCTGTCTCTCTGAGACGCTGTCACAGTAACGCCATAGTACATCTGGCATGGCGTCTCCCGCGGCCTCCGCCGCCGTCCCTGAGCTTCTGCATGCAGAGTGTCAGAGTGGCGATTACGTCAGCCGCGGCCTCCGCTGTGTCCGCGTGGTTGGATGTGCACTTGTCAGTCTGGCGTCTCCTGTCTCCAGTGGCCGGCGCCGCCATTACTGTTTTCATTACCACATGGATTACAAACCAAACTTCCCTCCAAGTGTCTGCATGGGCGCAGCCATCTTGGATTCTGTCAGCTGATCATTTCCTCCAATCTGTTGTCAGTATTGTTAATCTGCATAATTGCCTAGCCAATCCCTTCCTTGCTGCAGGTATAAATACACTGTGCCTGAGCAAGGAAGGCGTCAGTGCTTCGGTTGTCTAACCTAGTTCCAGTTTGTCTCTCTCCTGTGACTGTCTTCCAGGTTCCAGCTCCTGTCTCAAGACTTCCACTACAGAGACCCGCACCAGCATTCCACCTGCGGTGTAGCCTGACTTTTCCATCCATTGGAATTCATCTGTTTCCAGCTACAGATCTACCTGCTTTCAGCATCCAGCTTCCAGCAGAGGTCAGCTCTTCTTAAAGTGCCGGTACCCTTTTCTGCTGATATCCTTTATCACCGGCATTATAATTTCACCGCTCTCAAACTCCTAACTTCAGCTCATATTTCATCGCTCCCAAGTTCATTTATTATTTAACTGGTTCCAGCCAGTATCCACTCCGTGCCAACAACAGTCTGGTTCCAGCCAGTATCCACAGCAGCCGTTTTATCTACAGCAGCCCAGCTTTTCCTGGAACACCAGCTGGTACAATCCTGGGTTATCTCCATTGCTACAGTCGGGCCTGGTAAGGACTTTCCATCTAGAAGATTATTAGAACTATCTCACACTACCAGTGCCCTGTGGCTCCTGCCACCCTGTAGTTCCCAGGAACTGTATTTATTCTTTGCTGACTTTTATGTTTCCTTTACTACTGCTGTGTTACGGAGTTTGTCACAAATAAACATCATTGACTTTTACCCAAGTTGTCGTGGTCACGCCTTCGGGCGGTTATTCTTCATGTTACTTACATGTCCAGGGGTCTGATACAACCTCCCAGGTTCCGGTACATCTCAGCCCCTACAACTGAGGCTGCCTCCCGTCAGCTCAGGCCCTCAGTTGTGACAGTAAGCACTGACCTAATGAATCCAGCCGGAGACCAGGATCAAGCGGCCAGGCCGATGCAAGAACTGGCAGCCCGACTTGAACATCAGGAGGCTGCACAGGGCCACATCATCCGCTGTCTCCAGGATCTCTCTACTCGGCTGGATGGGATTCAGACAACTCTCCGTGGATCAGGCGCGTCTGGTGCGTCAACCACAGTGACTCCAGTTATAACCCCACCCACCTTACCCATTTCTGCTCCACGTCTTCATCTTCCAACGCCAGCAAAATTTGACGGATCTCCAAGGTTCTGCAGGGGATTTCTCAACCAGTGTGAGATTCAGTTTGAGCTACAACCTGGCAATTTTCCCAGTGACTGTACAAAAATTGCCTACATTATCTCTCTTCTCAGTGGCTCAGCCCTTGATTGGGCATCACCGTTATGGGAGAGGTCCGACATCCTGCTATCCTCCTACACTGCCTTCGTGTCAACATTCAGGCGTATCTTCGACGAGCCAGGCCGGGTAACTTCAGCTTCATCTGAGATTCTCCGTTTACGCCAGGGATCACGTACTGTAGGACAATATCTAATTCAGTTCCAGATCCTGGCATCCGAACTGGCATGGAACGACGAGGCCCTGTATGCTGCATTCTGGCATGGCTTATCTGAGCGCATTAAAGATGAGTTAGCTACCAGAGACTTACCTTCTAAGTTAGATGAGCTAATCTCACTTTGCACGAAAGTTGATTTACGTTTCAGAGAGAGAGCAACTGAGCGTGGAAGATCATCTGCTCCAAAATCTTCTGCTCCTCCTCCTCGTCAACTGTCACCATCTAAAGATGAGCCCATGCAACTTGGCCGTTCCCGTTTAACTCCTGCTGAGCGCCGAAGACGTCTCTCCGAGTCTCTCTGTCTTTATTGTGCAGCTCCGTCTCACACCATTAATGCCTGTCCCAAACGTCCGGGAAACTCCAAATCCTAGCTCGCCAAGGAGAGGGCCGGCTAGGAGTAATGATCTCCTCTCCATCTCCTCAAGATTGTAATCTCCCAGTCTCGCTTCAAGTTGCTCAACGTTATCGGAACGTCATTGCCCTCCTTGATTCCGGAGCAGCTGGGAACTTTATTTCTGAAGCCTATGTTAAACGGTGGTCCCTACCCACCGAGAGACTTCCTTCGTCCATTTCTTTAACTGCCGTGGATGGCAGCAAGATTTTTGATGCAGTTATTTCTCTAAGGACTCTACCAGTTCGTCTGAGAGTGGGAGTTCTTCATTCCGAACTTATTTCTTTTTTAGTGATTCCAAGAGCCACACATCCTGTGGTCCTGGGCCTTCCATGGCTCCGTCTTCACAATCCTACAATTGATTGGACGACTACGCAAATTCTGGCATGGGGTTCCTCCTGTGCTGAGACATGTTTGTTTAAAGTATTGCCTGTCTGTTCTTCCTCCCCCAGGTCGTCTGATGTGCCACCTCCTCCATATCAAGATTTCACGGATGTGTTCAGTAAAGCCTCTGCTGATATCCTTCCTCCTCATAGAGAATGGGACTGCCCGATTGATCTCATTCCAGGGAAGGTTCCACCTCGAGGTCGAACTTATCCGTTGTCTCTGCCTGAGACGCATTCCATGGAGGAATACATTAAAGAGAACCTAGCAAAGGGGTTCATTCGACCTTCTTCTTCTCCAGCCGGCGCAGGCTTCTTTTTTGTAAAGAAGAAAGATGGTGGTCTGCGGCCGTGCATCGACTACAGAGGTTTGAACGACATTACCATCAAGAACCGCTATCCTTTACCCCTGATTACTGAGCTCTTTGATAGAGTTAGCGGAGCTACCATCTTCACAAAGCTGGACTTGAGAGGTGCATACAATCTCATCCGGATCCGTGAGGGTGACGAGTGGAAGACCGCCTTTAACACCCGTGACGGACATTATGAGTACCTCGTCATGCCCTTCGGATTGAGCAATGCTCCAGCTGTCTTCCAGCATTTTGTCAATGAGATCTTCAGAGACATTTTATATCGTCATGTCGTGGTCTATCTAGATGATATCCTCATTTTTGCCAACGATTTAGAGGAACATCGTTTTTGGGTAAAGGAGGTTCTGTCCCGTCTCCGTGTCAATCATCTCTATTGCAAATTAGAGAAATGCGTCTTTGAAGTCAAGTCCATTCCGTTTCTTGGGTACATTGTGTCCGGTTCCGGACTAGAGATGGATCCTGAGAAACTACAAGCAATCCGGAATTGGCCGGTACCCTTAACCCTCAAAGGGGTCCAGAGGTTCTTAGGGTTCGCCAATTATTACAGAAAGTTTATACGAGACTTTTCCACCATTGTGGCGCCTATTACTGCTTTAACTAAGAAGGGTGCTAACCCGTCCAAGTGGTCTGAGGAAGCTATGCAAGCCTTTCATCTGTTAAAACAAAGGTTCATCTCTGCACCAGTTCTGAAACAGCCTGACATCGACTCTCCTTTCATCTTAGAGGTGGATGCCTCCTCCGTTGGAGTAGGAGCGGTGTTATCTCAGAGGGCTAAAGATGGCCATGTACATCCTTGCAGTTTCTTCTCCCGGAAGTTCTCCCCAGCGGAGCGCAACTATGCCATTGGCGACCAGGAGTTGCTAGCCATCAAGCTCGCTCTGGAGGAGTGGAGATATCTGTTGGAGGGAGCTTCTCATTCAATCATCATACTTACAGACCACAAGAACCTTTTATACCTGAAGGGCGCACAATGTCTCAACCCTCGTCAGGCCAGATGGGCACTTTTCTTTTCCAGGTTCGACTTTAAACTCCAGTTCTGTCCGGGCTCTCAGAATCGCAAGGCCGATGCCCTTTCCCGCTCATGGGAGCAAGAAAATGAGTCAGAGTCTTCAGACAAGCATCCTATTATAAATCCGTTGGCATTCTCCACGGTAGGGATGGACTCTACGCCCCCATCAGGGAAAAGTTTTGTGAAGCCGATGCTAAGGAAGAAGCTCATGCATTGGGCTCATGCTTCCCGTTTTGCCGGACATACAGGTATCCAAAAAACCCTGGAGTTTATCTCTAGGTCCTATTGGTGGCCAACTCTGAAAAAGGACGTCTTGGAGTTTATTGCATCTTGCCCAAAGTGTGCCCAACATAAGGTATCCCGCCAGTCGCCTGCGGGGCAACTGGTTCCACTATCCGTTCCCCGTCGACCATGGACCCATTTGTCGATGGATTTCATTACAGACTTACCCATGTGCAACAAATTCAATACCATCTGGGTGGTAGTTGACCGGTTCACCAAGATGGCACACTTCATTCCTCTCACCGGTCTTCCGTCAGCTTCCAAGTTGGCTCAAGTATTCATACAAGAGATCTTCCGACTCCACGGTCTTCCTGAAGAAATTATCTCTGATCGAGGAGTTCAATTCACAGCCAAATTCTGGCGAAGTTTATGTCAAGTCCTCCAAGTCAAGCTAAAGTTTTCCACGGCTTACCATCCTCAGACCAATGGTCAAACTGAGAGGGTGAATCAGGACTTGGATGCCTTCCTCCGCATCTATGTGTCCTCCTCTCAAGATGACTGGGTTCAATTACTTCCCTGGGCCGAGTTCTGTCATAACAACCAGTATCATTCCTCATCTTCTTCTACACCATTCTTCACTAACTTTGGATTCCACCCTAAAGTCCCTGAGTTCCAACCACTTCCAGCAACTTCTGTTCCAGCAGTGGATATCACCTTGCATCAGTTTGCCAATATCTGGAAGAGCGTACGATCAGCTCTGCTCAAGGCATCATTCAGGTACAAGAAGTTTGCGGATAAAAAGCGTCGAGCAGTTCCTGCTCTCAAGGTGGGTGATCGGGTATGGTTATCCACGAAGAATTTGAGGTTAAGAGTTCCCAGTATGAAGTTTGCACCTCGCTACATTGGTCCTTTTAAAATTGAACAAGTCATCAATCCTGTGGCTTACAGACTCCAGTTGCCTCCCTTCTTAAAGATACCCAGGACATTCCATGTTTCCCTGTTGAAACCGCTGATCTTGAATCGGTTTCATTCCTCACTTCCTCCAACTCCGAAAGTCCAAACTCAACGAGGCGTTGAGTATGAAGTTGCCAAGATCCTGGACTCACGTCACCGTTACGGTCAACTACAGTATCTTATTGACTGGAAGGGTTACGGCCCTGAGGAACGTTCATGGACCAATGCTTCTGATGTCCATGCTCCTGCCTTGGTCCGGAGATTCCATTCCAAGTTTCCTCAAAAGCCAAAGAAGTGTCCTGGGGCCACTCCTAAAGGGGGGGGGTGCTGTCACGATCCGGGTTTCTGGACGCCATTTCTTACCCATCAGATGCCTCCTAAGGCTGGCTCAGCGCTCCAGGACCGGATCCCATCTGTTATCCTAATGTTCACATTCCTGCATCCTCTCCTGTCTCTCTGAGACGCTGTCACAGTAACGCCATAGTACATCTGGCATGGCGTCTCCCGCGGCCTCCGCCGCCGTCCCTGAGCTTCTGCATGCAGAGTGTCAGAGTGGCGATTACGTCAGCCGCGGCCTCCGCTGTGTCCGCGTGGTTGGATGTGCACTTGTCAGTCTGGCGTCTCCTGTCTCCAGTGGCCGGCGCCGCCATTACTGTTTTCATTACCACATGGATTACAAACCAAACTTCCCTCCAAGTGTCTGCATGGGCGCAGCCATCTTGGATTCTGTCAGCTGATCATTTCCTCCAATCTGTTGTCAGTATTGTTAATCTGCATAATTGCCTAGCCCAGGGGTGGCCAACCAGTCAGAGACAAAGAGCCAAGAAATCTTGTTCGGTACATCAAAGAGCCGACTTCGAGCCGAAGGCGCACTTGCAAAAATGGGGTGTGACCTTGTGCCTGCTAGGCCACGCCCCTGGTATAAAATACATTGAAAAAGCCAGATCCAACATAAAATACAATGAAAAAGCCACTTCACATCAAATAATTGAAAAAGCCAGATCCGCATAAAATATATTGAAAAGCCAGATTCACATAATACACTTCAGTTCCCCCATGTGTCACTCCAGCCAGCACCCGCCTGTGTCACTCCAGCCAGCACCCGCCTGTATCACTCCAGCCAGCACCCACCTGTGTCACTCCAGCCAGCTCCCCCGTGTGTATTTGGCTCCCTCAGTTCTCATTCTACGTAGTGCTGCTGCATGCCTGGCTGGAGTGCAGCGATTTATAGATCTCTTGTGGTCACATGACTTTGAGTGTTGGGAGCCACATTTGAATAAAGAAAGAGCCGCATGTGGCTCAAGAGCCACGCGTTGGCCACCACTGGCCTAGCCAATCCCTTCCTTGCTGCAGGTATAAATACACTGTGCCTGAGCAAGGAAGGCGTCAGTGCTTCGGTTGTCTAACCTAGTTCCAGTTTGTCTCTCTCCTGTGACTGTCTTCCAGGTTCCAGCTCCTGTCTCAAGACTTCCACTACAGAGACCCGCACCAGCATTCCACCTGCGGTGTAGCCTGACTTTTCCATCCATTGGAATTCATCTGTTTCCAGCTACAGATCTACCTGCTTTCAGCATCCAGCTTCCAGCAGAGGTCAGCTCTTCTTAAAGTGCCGGTACCCTTTTCTGCTGATATCCTTTATCACCGGCATTATAATTTCACCGCTCTCAAACTCCTAACTTCAGCTCATATTTCATCGCTCCCAAGTTCATTTATTATTTAACTGGTTCCAGCCAGTATCCACTCCGTGCCAACAACAGTCTGGTTCCAGCCAGTATCCACAGCAGCCGTTTTATCTACAGCAGCCCAGCTTTTCCTGGAACACCAGCTGGTACAATCCTGGGTTATCTCCATTGCTACAGTCGGGCCTGGTAAGGACTTTCCATCTAGAAGATTATTAGAACTATCTCACACTACCAGTGCCCTGTGGCTCCTGCCACCCTGTAGTTCCCAGGAACTGTATTTATTCTTTGCTGACTTTTATGTTTCCTTTACTACTGCTGTGTTACGGAGTTTGTCACAAATAAACATCATTGACTTTTACCCAAGTTGTCGTGGTCACGCCTTCGGGCGGTTATTCTTCATGTTACTTACATGTCCAGGGGTCTGATACAACCTCCCAGGTTCCGGTACATCTCAGCCCCTACAACTGAGGCTGCCTCCCGTCAGCTCAGGCCCTCAGTTGTGACACGGACACTGGACTACTATCACTGCGTACCCAGACACTGGACTGCTATCACCGTGCACCCGGACACTGGACTACAAATACTACGTACCCTGTCACTGGACTACAAACACTACGTACCCAGACACTGGACTGCTATCACCGTGCACCCGGACACTGGACTACTAACACTACGTACCCGGACACTGGACTACTAACACTACGTATCCGGACACTGGACTACTATCACTGCGTACCCAGGCACTGGACTACTATCACCGTGCACCCGGACACTGAACTACTAACACTACGTACCCGGACACTGGACTACTATCACATCGTACCCGGACACTGGACTGCTATCACCGTGCACCCGGACACTGGACTACTAACACTACGTACCCGGACACTGGACTACTAACACTACGTACCAAGACACTGGACTACTATCACCGTGCACTCGGACACTGATCTACTAACACTACGTACCCAGACACTGGACTACTATCACCGTGCACCCGGATACTGGACTACTAACACTACGTACCCGGACACTGGACTACTATCACCGTGCACCCGGACAGTGGACTACTAACACTACGTACCCGGACACTGGACTACTAACACTACATACCCGGACACTGGACTGCTATCACTGTGCACCCGGACACTGGACTACTAACACTACGTACCCAGACACTGGACTGCTATCACCGTGCACCCGGACACTGGACTACTAACACTACGCACCCGGACACTGGACTGCTATCACCGTGCACCCGGACACTGGACTACTAACACTACGTACCCGGACACTGGACTGCTATCACCGTGCACCCGGACACTGGACTACTAACACTACGTACCCGGACTCTGGACTGATATCACTGCATACCCGGACACTGGACTACTAACACTACGTAACCGGACACTGGACTGCTATCACCGTGCACCCGGACACTGGACTACTAACACTACGTACCCGGACACTGGACTACTAACACTACGTACCCGGACACTGGACTGCTATCACCGTGCACCCGGACACTGGACTGCTATGACTACGTACCCGGACACTGGACTGCTATCACCGTGCACCCGGACACTGGACTACTAACACTACGTACCCGGACACTGGACTACTAACACTACTTACGCAGAAACTGGACTACTAGCACCGTGCACCCGGACACTGGACTACTAACACTACGTACCCGGACACTGGACTGCTATCACTGTGCACCCGGACACTGGACTACTAACACTACGTACCCAGACACTGGACTGCTATCACCGTGCACCCGGACACTAGACTACTAACACTACGTACCCGGACACTGGACTGCTATCACCGTGCACCCGGACACTGGACTACTAACACTACGTACCCAGACACTGGACTACTATCACCGAGCACCCGGACACTGGACTACTAACACTACGTACCCGGACACGGGACTACTAACACTACGTACCCAGACACTGGACTGCTATCACTGTGCACCCGGACACTGGACTACTAACACTACGTACCTGAACACTGGACTGCTATCACTTCGTACCCGGACACTGGACTGCTATCACCGTGCACCCGGACACTGGACTACTAACACTACGTACACGGACACTGGACTACTGTCATCGTGCACCCGGACACTGGACTACTAACACTACGTACCCGGACACTGGACTACTATCACTACGTACCCGGACACTGGACTGCTATCACCGTGCACCCGGACACTGGACTGCTATGACTACGTACCCAGACACTGGACTGCTATCACCGTGCACCTGGACACTGGACTACTAACACTACGTACCCGGACACTTGACTACTAACACTACGTACCCAGACACTGGACTGCTATCACCGTGCACCCGGACACTGGACTACTAACACTACGTACCCGGACACTGGACTACTAACACTACGTACCCGGACACTGGACTACTATCACTGCGTACCCAGACACTGGACTGCTGTCACCGTGCACCCGGACACTGGACTACTAATACTACGTACCCAGACACTGGACTACTAACACTACGTACCCAGACACTGGACTGCTATCACCGTGCACCCAGACACTGGACTACTAACACTACGTACCCGGACACTGGACTACTAACACTACGTACCCGGACACTGGACTACTAACACTACGTACCCAGACACTGGACTGCTATCACCGTGCACCCGGACACTGGACTACTAATACTACGTACCCGGACACTGGACTGCTATCACCGTGCACCCGGACACTGGACTGCTATGACTACGTAACCAGACACTGGACTGCTATCACCGTGCACCCGGACACTGGACTACTAACACTACGTACCCGGACACTGGACTACTAACACTACGTACCCAGACACTGGACTGCTATCACCGTGCACCCGGACACTGGACTACTAACACTACGTACCCGGACACTGGACTACTAACACTACGTACCCAGACACTGGACTGCTATCACCGTGCACCCGGACACTGGACTACTATCACCGTGCACCCGAACACTGGACTACTAACACTACGTACCCGGACACTGGACTACTAACATTACATACCCGGACACTGGACTGCTATCACTTCGTACCCGGACACTGGTCTACTAACACTACGTACCCGGACACTGGACTACTATCACTGCGTACCCAGACACTGGACTGCTATCACCGTGCACCCGGACACTGGAATACTAACACTACGTACCCGGACACTGGACTGCTATCACCATGCACCCGGACACTGGACTGCTATGACTACGTACCCAGACACTGGACTGCTATCACCGTGCACCCGGACACTGGACTACTAACACTACGTACCCGGACACTGGACTACTAACGCTACGTACCCAGACACTGGACTGCTATCACCGGGCACCCGGACACTGGACTACTAACACTACGTACCCGGACACTGGACTGCTATCACTTCGTACCCGGACACTGGACTACTAACACTACGTACCCGGACACTGGACTACTATCACTGCGTACCCAGACACTGGACTGCTGTCACCGTGCACCCGGACACTGGACTACTAATACTACGTACCCGGACACTGGACTACTAACACTACGTACCCAGACACTGGACTGCTATCACCGTGCACCCGGACACTGGACTACTATCACCGTGCACCCGAACACTGGACTACTAACACTACGTACCCGGACACTGGACCACTAACACTACGTACCCGGACACTGGACTGCTATCACTTCGTACCCGGACACTGGACTGCTATCACCATGCACCCAGACACTGGACAGCTATGACTACGTACCCAGACACTGGACTGCTATCACCGTGCACCCGGACACTGGACTACTAACACTACGTACCCGGACACTGGACTGCTATCTCCGTGCACCCGGACACTGGACTGCTATGACTACGTAACCAGACACTGGGCTGCTATCACCGTGCACCCGGACACTGGACTACTAACACTACGTACCCGGACACTGGACTACTAACACTACGTACCCAGACACTGGACTGCTATCACCGTGCACCCGGACACTGGACTACTAACACTACGTACCCGGACACTGGACTACTAACACTACGTACCCAGACACTGGACTGCTATCACCGTGCACCCGGACACTGGACTACTATCACCGTGCACCCGAACACTGGACTACTAACACTACGTACCCGGACACTGGACTACTAACATTACGTACCCGGACACTGGACTGCTATCACTTCGTACCCGGACACTGGTCTACTAACACTACCTACCCGGACACTGGACTACTATCACTGCGTACCCAGACACTGGACTGCTATCACCGTGCACCCGGACACTGGAATACTAACACTACGTACAAGGACACTGGACTGCTATCACCATGCACCCGGACACTGGACTGCTATGACTACGTACCCAGACACTGGACTGCTATCACCGTGCACCCGGACACTGTACTATTAACACTACGTACCCGGACACTGGACTACTAACACAACGTACCCAGACACTGGACTGCTATCACCATGCACCCGGACACTGGACTACTAACACTACGTACCCGGACACTGGACTACTAACGCTACGTACCCAGACACTGGACTGCTATCACCGGGCACCCGGACACTGGACTACTAACACTACGTACCCGGACACTGGACTACTAACACTACGTACCCGGACACTAGACTGCTATCACTTCGTACCCGGACACTGGACTACTAACACTACGTACCCGGACACTGGACTACTATCACTGCGTACCCAGACACTGGACTGCTGTCACCGTGCACCCGGACACTGGACTACTAATACTACGTACCCAGACACTGGACTACTAACACTACGTACCCAGACACTGGACTGCTATCACCGTGCACCCGGACACTGGACTGCTATCACCGTGCACCCGGACACTGGACTACTAACACTACGTACCCGGACACTGGACCACTAACACTACGTACCCGGACACTGGACTGCTATCACTTCGTACCCGGACACTGGACTGCTATCACCATGCACCCAGACACTGGACAGCTATGACTACGTACCCAGACACTGGACTGCTATCACCGTGCACCCGGACACTGGACTACTAACACTACGTACCCGGACACTGGACTACTAACACTACGTACCCAGACACTGGACTGCTATCACCATGCACCCGGACACTGGACTACTAACACTACGTACCCGGACACTGGACTACTAACACTACGTACCCAGACACTGGACTGCTATCACCGTGCACCCGGACACTGGACTACTAACACTACGTACCCGGACACTGGACTGCTATCACTTCGTACCCGGACACTGGACTACTAACACTACATACCCGGACACTGGACTACTATCACTACGTATCCAGACACTGGACTGCTGTCACCGTGCACCCGGACACTGGACTACTAATACTACGTACCCGGACACTGGACTACGTACCCGGACACTGGACTACTATCACTGCGTACCCAGACACTGGACTACTATCACCGTGCACTCGGACACTGGTCTACTAACACTATGTACCCGGACATTTGACTACTAACACTACGTACCCAGACACTGGACTGCTATCACCGTGCACCCGGACACTGAACTACTAATACTATGTACCCGGACACTGGACTGCTATCACCGTGCACCCGGACACAGGACTGCTACGACTACGTACCCGGACACTGGACTGCTATCACCTTGCACCCGGACACTGGACTACTAACACTACGTACCCGGACACTGGACTACTAACACTACGTACCCGGACACTGGACTACTAACCCTACGTACCCAGACACTGGACTGCTATCACCGTGCACCCGGACACTGGACTACTATCACCGTGCACCCGAACACTGGACTACTAACACTACATACCCGGACAGTGGACTACTAACACTACGTTCCCGGACACTGGACTGCTATCACTTCGTACCCGGACACTGGACTACTAACACTACGTACCCGGACACTGGACTACTATCACTGCGTACCCAGACACTGGACTGCTATCACCGTGCACCCGAACACTGGACTACGAACACTACGTACCTAGACACTGCACTACTAACACTGCGTACCCAGACACTGGACTGCTATCACCGTGCACTCGGACACTGGACTGCTATCACCGTGCACCCGGACATTGGACTACTAACACTATGTACCCGGATACTTGAGCTACTATCACTGCGTACCCGAACACTGGACTGCTATTACCGTGCACCCAGACACTGGACTGCTATCACTGCGTACCTGGACACTGGACTACTAACACTACTTACCCGGACACTTTGACTACTATCATTGCGTATCCAGACACTGGACTACTAACACTACTTACCCGGACACTTGGACTACTATCACTGCGTATCCAGACACTGGACTACTAACACTACTTACCCGGACACTTGGACTACTATCACTGCGTATCCAGACAATGGACTGCTAACACTGTGCACCCAGACACTGGACTACTAACACTACTTACCCAGATACTTGGACTACTATCACTGTGCACCCAGACACTGGACTACTAACACTACTTACCCGGACACTTGGACTACTATCACTGTGTATCCAGACACTGGACTACTAACACTACTTACCTGGACACTTGGACTACTATCACCGTGTATCCAGACACTGGACTACTAACACTATTTACCTGGACACTTGGACTACTATCACTGTGTATCCAGACACTGGACTACTAACACTACTTACCCGGACACTTGAACTACTATCACTGCGTATCCAGACACTGGACTACTAACACTACTTACCCGGACACTTGGACTACTATCACTGCGTATCCAGACACTGGACTACTAACACTATTTACCCGGACACTGGACTACTATCACTGCGTACCCGGACACTGGACTACTATCACTGCGTACCCACACACTGGACTACTAACACTACTTACCCAGACACTTAGACTACTATCACTGCGTATCGAGACACTGGACTACTAACACTACTTACTCGGACACTTGGACTACTATCACTGCGTACCCAGACACTGGACTACTAGCACCGTGCACCCAGACACTGAACTACTAACACTACTTACCCGGACACTTG
This sequence comes from Pseudophryne corroboree, assembly GCF_028390025.1. Lineage (NCBI taxonomy): Eukaryota > Metazoa > Chordata > Amphibia > Anura > Myobatrachidae > Pseudophryne > Pseudophryne corroboree. The sequence continues at coordinate 17,625,390 of NC_086454.1, forward strand.
GACTACTAACACTGCGTACCCAGACACTGGACTACTAACACTATGTACCCGGACACTTGGATTACTATCACTGTGTACCTGGAGAGTGGACTGCTATCATGCGTACCTAGACACTGTACTACTAACACTACGTACCCGGACACTGGACTACTATCACCGTGCACCCGGACAGTGGACTACTAACACTACGTACCCGGACACTGGACTACTAACACTACATACCCGGACACTGGACTGCTATCACTGTGCACCCGGACACTGGACTACTAACACTACGTACCCAGACACTGGACTGCTATCACCGTGCACCCGGACACTGGACTACTAACACTACGCACCCGGACACTGGACTGCTATCACCGTGCACCCGGACACTGGACTACTAACACTACGTACCCGGACACTGGACTGCTATCACCGTGCACCCGGACACTGGACTACTAACACTACGTACCCGGACTCTGGACTACTAACACTACGTACCCGGACACTGGACTACTAACACTACGTACCCGGACACTGGACTGCTATCACCGTGCACCCGGACACTGGACTGCTATGACTACGTACCCGGAAACTGGACTGCTATCACCGTGCTCCCGGACACTGGACTACTAACACTACGTACCCGGACACTGGACTACTAACACTACTTACCCAGACACTGGACTACTACCACCGTGCACCCGGACACTGGACTACTAACACTACGTACCCGGACACTGGACTGCTATCACTGTGCACCCGGACACTGGACTACTAACACTACGTACCCGGACACTGGACTGCTATCACCGTGCACCCGGACACTGGACTACTAACACTACGTACCCAGACACTGGACTACTAACACTACGTACCCAGACACTGGACTACTATCACCGAGCACCCGGACACTGGACTACTAACACTACGTACCCGGACACGGGACTACTAACACTACGTACCCAGACACTGGACTGCTATCACTGTGCACCCGGACACTGGACTACTAACACTACGTACCTAGACACTGCACTACTAACACTGCGTACCCAGACACTGGACTGCTATCACCGTGCACTCGGACACTGGACTGCTATCACCGTGCACCCGGACATTGGACTACTAACACTATGTACCCGGATACTTGGGCTACTATCACTGCGTACCCGAACACTGGACTGCTATCACCGTGCACCCAGACACTGGACTGCTATCACTGCGTACCTGGACACTGGACTACTAACACTACTTACCCGGACACTTTGACTACTATCATTGCGTATCCAGACACTGGACTACTAACACTACTTACCCGGACACTTGGACTACTATCACTGCGTATCCAGACACTGGACTACTAACACTACTTACCCGGACACTTGGACTACTATCACTGCGTATCCAGACAATGGACTACTAACACCGTGCACCCGGACACTGGACTACTAACACTACGTACCCGGACACTGGACTACTAACACTACGTACCCAGAGACTGGACTGCTATCACCGTGCACCCGGACACTGGACTACTATCACCGTGCACCCGAACACTGGACTACTAACACTTCGTACCCGGACACTGGTCTACTAACACTACGTACCCGGACACTGGACAACTATCACTGCGTACCCAGACACTGGACTGCTATCACCGTGCACCCGGACACTGGAATACTAACACTACGTACCCGGACACTGGACTGCTATCACCATGCACCCGGACACTGGACTGCTATGACTACGTACCCAGACACTGGACTGCTATCACCGTGCACCCGGACACTGGACTATTAACACTACGTACCCGGACACTGGACTACTAACACAACGTACCCAGACACTGGACTGCTATCACCATGCACCCGGACACTGGACTACTAACACTACGTACCCGGACACTGGACTACTAACGCTACGTACCCAGACACTGGACTGCTATCACCGGGCACCCGGACACTGGACTACTAACACTACGTACCCGGACACTGGACTGCTATCACTTCGTACCCGGACACTGGACTACTAACACTACGTACCCGGACACTGGACTACTATCACTGCGTACCCAGACACTGGACTGCTATCACCGTGCACCCGAACACTGGACTACGAACACTACGTACCTAGACACTGCACTACTAACACTGCGTACCCAGACACTGGACTGCTATCACCGTGCACTCGGACACTGGACTGCTATCACCGTGCACCCGGACATTGGACTACTAACACTATGTACCCGGATACTTGGGCTACTATCACTGCGTACCCGAACACTGGACTGCTATCACCGTGCACCCAGACACTGGACTGCTATCACTGCGTACCTGGACACTGGACTACTAACACTACTTACCCGGACACTTTGACTACTATCATTGCGTATCCAGACACTGGACTACTAACACTACTTACCCGGACACTTGGACTACTATCACTGCGTATCCAGACACTGGACTACTAACACTACTTACCCGGACACTTGGACTACTATCACTGCGTATCCAGACAATGGACTACTAACACCGTGCACCCGGACACTGGACTACTAACACTACGTACCCGGACACTGGACTACTAACACTACGTACCCAGAGACTGGACTGCTATCACCGTGCACCCGGACACTGGACTACTAACACTACGTACCCGGACACTGGACTACTAACACTACGTACCCAGACACTGGACTGCTATCACCGTGCACCCGGACACTGGACTACTATCACCGTGCACCCGAACACTGGACTACTAACACTTCGTACCCAGACACTGGTCTACTAACACTACGTACCCGGACACTGGACTACTATCACTGCGTACCCAGACACTGGACTGCTATCACCGTGCACCCGGACACTGGAATACTAACACTACGTACCCGGACACTGGACTGCTATCACCATGCACCCGGACACTGGACTGCTATGACTACGTACCCAGACACTGGACTGCTATCACCGTGCACCCGGACACTGGACTATTAACACTACGTACCCGGACACTGGACTACTAACACAACGTACCCAGACACTGGACTGCTATCACCATGCACCCGGACACTGGACTACTAACACTACGTACCCGGACACTGGACTACTAACGCTACGTACCCAGACACTGGACTGCTATCACCGGGCACCCGGACACTGGACTACTAACACTACGTACCCGGACACTGGACTGCTATCACTTCGTACCCGGACACTGGACTACTAACACTACGTACCCGGACACTGGACTACTATCACTGCGTACCCAGACACTGGACTGCTGTCACCGTGCACCCGGACACTGGACTACTAATACTACGTACCCGGACACTGGACTACTAACACTACGTACCCAGACACTGGACTGCTATCACCGTGCACCCAGACACTGGACTACTAACACTACGTACCCGGACACTGGACTACGTACCCGGACACTGGACTACTATCACTGCGTACCCAGACACTTGACTACTATCACCGTGCACTCGGACACTGGACTACTAACACTATGTACCCGGACACTTGACTACTAACACTACGTACCCAGACACTGGACTGCTATCACCGTGCACCCGGACACTGAACTACTAATACTATGTACCCGGACACTGGACTGCTATCACCGTGCACCCGGACACTGGACTGCTATGACTACGTACCCGGACACTTGACTGCTATCACCTTGCACCCGGACACTGGACTACTAACACTACGTACCCGGACACTGGACTACTAACACTACGTACCCGGACACTGGACTACTAACCCTACGTACCCAGACACTGGATTGCTATCACCGTGCACCCGGACACTGGACTACTATCACCGTGCACCCGAACACTGGACTACTAACACTACATACCCGGACAGTGGACTACTAACACTACGTTCCCGGACACTGGACTGCTATCACTTCGTACCCGGACACTGGACTACTAACACTACGTACCCGGACACTGGACTACTATCACTGCGTACCCAGACACTGGACTGCTATCACCGTGCACCCGAACACTGGACTACGAACACTACGTACCTAGACACTGCACTACTAACACTGCGTACCCAGACACTGGACTGCTATCACCGTGCACTCGGACACTGGACTGCTATCACCGTGCACCCGGACATTGGACTACTAACACTATGTACCCGGATACTTGGGCTACTATCACTGCGTACCCGAACACTGGACTGCTATCACCGTGCACCCAGACACTGGACTGCTATCACTGCGTACCTGGACACTGGACTACTAACACTACTTACCCGGACACTTTGACTACTATCATTGCGTATCCAGACACTGGACTACTAACACTACTTACCCGGACACTTGGACTACTATCACTGCGTATCCAGACACTGGACTACTAACACTACTTACCCGGACACTTGGACTACTATCACTGCGTATCCAGACAATGGACTACTAACACCGTGCACCCAGACACTGGACTACTAACACTACTTACCCAGATACTTGGACTACTATCACTGTGCACCCAGACACTGGACTACTAACACTACTTACCCGGACACTTGGACTACTATCACTGTGTATCCAGACACTGGACTACTAACACTACTTACCTGGACACTTGGACTACTATCACTGTGTATCCAGACACTGGACTACTAACACTATTTACCTGGACACTTGGACTACTATCACTGTGTATCCAGACACTGGACTACTAACACTACTTACCCGGACACTTGAACTACTATCACTGCGTATCCAGACACTGGACTACTAACACTACTTACCCGGACACTTGGACTACTATCACTGCGTATCCAGACACTGGACTACTAACACTATTTACCCGGACACTGGACTACTATCACTGCGTACCCGGACACTGGACTACTATCACTGCGTACCCACACACTGGACTACTAACACTACTTACCCAGACACTTAGACTACTATCACTGCGTATCGAGACACTGGACTACTAACACTACTTACTCGGACACTTGGACTACTATCACTGCGTACCCAGACACTGGACTACTAGCACCATGCACCCAGACACTGAACTACTAACACTACTTACCCGGACACTTGGACTACTAACACTTAGAGATGAGCGGGTTCGGTTTCTCTGAATCCGAACCCGCCAGAACTTCATGTTTTTTTTCACGGGTCCGAGCGACTCGGATCTTCCCGCCTTGCTCGGTTAACCCGAGCGCGCCCGAACGTCATCATGACGCTGTCGGATTCTCGCGAGGCTCGGATTCTATCGCGAGACTCGGATTCTATATAAGGAGCCGCGCGTCGCCGCCATTTTCACACGTGCATTGAGATTGATAGGGAGAGGACGTGGCTGGCGTCCTCTCCATTTAGATTATAAGAGACTGAGAGAGATTTACTGGAGCTGACTAGGAGGAGTACTGTTACTGTAGAAGTGTAGAGACTGAGTGGAGAGAGTTTACTAGTGAGGACAGTGCAGTTTACTTTATAATCCGTTCTCTGCCTGAAAAAAGCGATACACAGCACACAGTGACTCAGTCACATACCATATCTGTGTGCACTGCTCAGGCTCAGGCCAGTGTGCTGCATCATCTATTATCTATATATAATATTATATATATCTGTCTGACTGCTCAGCTCACACAGCTTATAATTGTGGGGGAGACTGGGGAGCACTACTGCAGTGCCAGTTATAGGTTATAGCAGGAGCCAGGAGTACATAATATATTATATAGTGAGTGACCACCAGACACACAGTGCAGTTTATTTAATATATCCGTTCTCTGCCTGAAAAAAGCGATACACACAGTGACTCAGTCAGTCACATACCATATCTGTGTGCACTGCTCAGGCTCAGGCCAGTGTGCTGCATCATCTATATATATTATATATCTGTCTGACTGCTCAGCTCACACAGCTTATAATTGTGGGGGAGACTGGGGAGCACTACTGCAGTGCCAGTTATAGGTTATAGCAGGAGCCAGGAGTACATAATATTATATTAAAATTAAACAGTGCACACTTTTGCTGCAGGAGTGCCACTGCCAGTGTGACTAGTGACCAGTGACCTGACCACCAGTATATATAATATTAGTAGTATACTATCTCTTTATCAACCAGTCTATATTAGCAGCAGACACAGTACAGTGCGGTAGTTCACGGCTGTGGCTACCTCTGTGTCGGCACTCGGCAGCCCGTCCATAATTGTATATACCACCTAACCGTGGTTTTTTTTTCTTTCTTTATACATACATACTAGTTACGAGTATACTATCTCTTTATCAACCAGTCTATATATTAGCAGCAGACACAGTACAGTGCGGTAGTTCACGGCTGTGGCTACCTCTGTGTCGGCACTCGGCAGCCCGTCCATAATTGTATATACCACCTAACCGTGGTTTTTTTTTCTTTCTTTATACATACATACTAGTTACGAGTATACTATCTCTTTATCAACCAGTCTATATATTAGCAGCAGACACAGTACAGTGCGGTAGTTCACGGCTGTGGCTACCTCTGTGTCGGCACTCGGCAGCCCGTCCATAATTGTATATACCACCTAACCGTGGTTTTTTTTTCTTTCTTTATACATACATACTAGTTACGAGTATACTATCTCTTTATCAACCAGTCTATATATTAGCAGCAGACACAGTACAGTGCGGTAGTTCACGGCTGTGGCTACCTCTGTGTCGGCACTCGGCAGCCCGTCCATAATTGTATATACCACCTAACCGTGGTTTTTTTTTCTTTCTTTATACATACATACTAGTTACGAGTATACTATCTCTTTATCAACCAGTCTATATATTAGCAGCAGACACAGTACAGTGCGGTAGTTCACGGTTGTGGCTACCTCTGTGTCGGCACTCGGCAGCCCGTCCATAATTGTATATACCACCTAACCGTGGTTTTTTTTTCTTTCTTTATACATACATACTAGTTACGAGTATACTATCTCTTTATCAACCAGTCTATATATTAGCAGCAGACACAGTACAGTGCGGTAGTTCACGGCTGTGGCTACCTCTGTGTCGGCACTCGGCAGCCCGTCCATAATTGTATATACCACCTAACCGTGGTTTTTTTTTCTTTCTTTATACATACATACTAGTTACGAGTATACTATCTCTTTATCAACCAGTCTATATTAGCAGCAGACACAGTACAGTGCGGTAGTTCACGGCTGTGGCTACCTCTGTGTCGGCACTCGGCAGCCCGTCCATAATTGTATATACCACCTAACCGTGGTTTTTTTTTCTTTCTTTATACATACATACTAGTTACGAGTATACTATCTCTTTATCAACCAGTCTATATATTAGCAGCAGACACAGTACAGTGCGGTAGTTCACGGCTGTGGCTACCTCTGTGTCGGCACTCGGCAGCCCGTCCATAATTGTATATACCACCTAACCGTGGTTTTTTTTTCTTTCTTTATACATACATACTAGTTACGAGTATACTATCTCTTTATCAACCAGTCTATATATTAGCAGCAGACACAGTACAGTGCGGTAGTTCACGGCTGTGGCTACCTCTGTGTCGGCACTCGGCAGCCCGTCCATAATTGTATATACCACCTAACCGTGGTTTTTTTTTCTTTCTTTATACATACATACTAGTTACGAGTATACTATCTCTTTATCAACCAGTCTATATATTAGCAGCAGACACAGTACAGTGCGGTAGTTCACGGCTGTGGCTACCTCTGTGTCGGCACTCGGCAGCCCGTCCATAATTGTATATACCACCTAACCGTGGTTTTTTTTTCTTTCTTTATACATACATACTAGTTACGAGTATACTATCTCTTTATCAACCAGTCTATATATTAGCAGCAGACACAGTACAGTGCGGTAGTTCACGGCTGTGGCTACCTCTGTGTCGGCACTCGGCAGCCCGTCCATAATTGTATATACCACCTAACCGTGGTTTTTTTTTCTTTCTTTATACATACATACTAGTTACGAGTATACTATCTCTTTATCAACCAGTCTATATATTAGCAGCAGACACAGTACAGTGCGGTAGTTCACGGCTGTGGCTACCTCTGTGTCGGCACTCGGCAGCCCGTCCATAATTGTATATACCACCTAACCGTGGTTTTTTTTTCTTTCTTTATACATACATACTAGTTACGAGTATACTATCTCTTTATCAACCAGTCTATATATTAGCAGCAGACACAGTACAGTGCGGTAGTTCACGGCTGTGGCTACCTCTGTGTCGGCACTCGGCAGCCCGTCCATAATTGTATACTAGTATCCAATCCATCCATCTCCATTGTTTACCTGAGGTGCCTTTTAGTTGTGCCTATTAAAATATGGAGAACAAAAATGTTGAGGTTCCAAAATTAGGGAAAGATCAAGATCCACTTCCACCTCGTGCTGAAGCTGCTGCCACTAGTCATGGCCGAGACGATGAAATGCCAGCAACGTCGTCTGCCAAGGCCGATGCCCAATGTCATAGTACAGAGCATGTCAAATCCAAAACACCAAATACCAGTAAAAAAAGGACTCCAAAACCTAAAATAAAATTGTCGGAGGAGAAGCGTAAACTTGCCAATATGCCATTTACCACACGGAGTGGCAAGGAACGGCTGAGGCCCTGGCCTATGTTCATGGCTAGTGGTTCAGCTTCACATGAGGATGGAAGCACTCAGCCTCTCGCTAGAAAAATGAAAAGACTCAAGCTGGCAAAAGCAGCACAGCAAAGAACTGTGCATTCTTCGAAATCCCAAATCCACAAGGAGAGTCCAATTGTGTCGGTTGCGATGCCTGACCTTCCCAACACTGGACGTGAAGAGCATGCGCCTTCCACCATTTGCACGCCCCCTGCAAGTGCTGGAAGGAGCACCCGCAGTCCAGTTCCTGATAGTCAGATTGAAGATGTCAGTGTTGAAGTACACCAGGATGAGGAGGATATGGGTGTTGCTGGCGCTGGGGAGGAAATTGACCAGGAGGATTCTGATGGTGAGGTGGTTTGTTTAAGTCAGGCACCCGGGGAGACACCTGTTGTCCGTGGGAGGAATATGGCCGTTGACATGCCAGGTGAAAATACCAAAAAAATCAGCTCTTCGGTGTGGAGGTATTTCACCAGAAATGCGGACAACAGGTGTCAAGCCGTGTGTTCCCTTTGTCAAGCTGTAATAAGTAGGGGTAAGGACGTTAACCACCTCGGAACATCCTCCCTTATACGTCACCTGCAGCGCATTCATAATAAGTCAGTGACAAGTTCAAAAACTTTGGGTGACAGCGGAAGCAGTCCACTGACCAGTAAATCCCTTCCTCTTGTAACCAAGCTCACGCAAACCACCCCACCAACTCCCTCAGTGTCAATTTCCTCCTTCCCCAGGAATGCCAATAGTCCTGCAGGCCATGTCACTGGCAATTCTGACGAGTCCTCTCCTGCCTGGGATTCCTCCGATGCATCCTTGCGTGTAACGCCTACTGCTGCTGGCGCTGCTGTTGTTGCCGCTGGGAGTCGATGGTCATCCCAGAGGGGAAGTCGTAAGCCCACTTGTACTACTTCCAGTAAGCAATTGACTGTTCAACAGTCCTTTGCGAGGAAGATGAAATATCACAGCAGTCATCCTACTGCAAAGCGGATAACTGAGTCCTTGACAACTATGTTGGTGTTAGACGTGCGTCCGGTATCCGCCGTTAGTTCACAGGGAACTAGACAATTTATTGAGGCAGTGTGCCCCCGTTACCAAATACCATCTAGGTTCCACTTCTCTAGGCAGGCGATACCGAGAATGTACACGGACGTCAGAAAAAGACTCACCAGTGTCCTAAAAAATGCAGTTGTACCCAATGTCCACTTAACCACGGACATGTGGACAAGTGGAGCAGGGCAGGGTCAGGACTATATGACTGTGACAGCCCACTGGGTAGATGTATGGACTCCCGCCGCAAGAACAGCAGCGGCGGCACCAGTAGCAGCATCTCGCAAACGCCAACTCTTTCCTAGGCAGGCTACGCTTTGTATCACCGCTTTCCAGAATACGCACACAGCTGAAAACCTCTTACGGCAACTGAGGAAGATCATCGCGGAATGGCTTACCCCAATTGGACTCTCCTGTGGATTTGTGGCATCGGACAACGCCAGCAATATTGTGTGTGCATTAAATATGGGCAAATTCCAGCACGTCCCATGTTTTGCACATACCTTGAATTTGGTGGTGCAGAATTTTTAAAAAAACGACAGGGGCGTGCAAGAGATGCTGTCGGTGGCCAGAAAAATTGCGGGACACTTTCGGCGTACAGGCACCACGTACAGAAGACTGGAGCACCACCAAAAACTACTGAACCTGCCCTGCCATCATCTGAAGCAAGAAGTGGTAACGAGGTGGAATTCAACCCTCTATATGCTTCAGAGGTTGGAAGAGCAGCAAAAGGCCATTCAAGCCTATACAATTGAGCACGATATAGGAGGTGGAATGCACCTGTCTCAAGTGCAGTGGAGAATGATTTCAACGTTGTGCAAGGTTCTGATGCCCTTTGAACTTGCCACACGTGAAGTCAGTTCAGACACTGCCAGCCTGAGTCAGGTCATTCCCCTCATCAGGCTTTTGCAGAAGAAGCTGGAGGCATTGAAGAAGGAGCTAAAAGGGAGCGATTCCGCTAGGCATGTGGGACTTGTGGATGCAGCCCTTAATTCGCTTAACAAGGATTCACGGGTGGTCAATCTGTTGAAATCAGAGCACTACATTTTGGCCACCGTGCTCGATCCTAGATTTAAAGCCTACCTTGGATCTCTCTTTCCGGCAGACACAGGTCTGCTGGGGTTGAAAGACCTGCTGGTGACAAAATTGTCAAGTCAAGCGGAACGCGACCTGTCAACATCTCCTCCTTCACATTCTCCCGCAACTGGGGGTGCGAGGAAAAGGCTCAGAATTCCGAGCCCACCCGCTGGCGGTGATGCAGGGCAGTCTGGAGCGACTGCTGATGCTGACATCTGGTCCGGACTGAAGGACCTGACAACGATTACGGACATGTCGTCTACTGTCACTGCATATGATTCTCTCAACATTGATAGAATGGTGGAGGATTATATGAGTGACCGCATCCAAGTAGGCACGTCACACAGTCCGTACTTATACTGGCAGGAAAAAGAGGCAATTTGGAGGCCCTTGCACAAACTGGCTTTATTCTACCTAAGTTGCCCTCCCACAAGTGTGTACTCCGAAAGAGTGTTTAGTGCCGCCGCTCACCTTGTCAGCAATCGGCGTACGAGGTTACATCCAGAAAATGTGGAGAAGATGATGTTCATTAAAATGAATTATAATCAATTCCTCCGCGGAGACATTGACCAGCAGCAATTGCCTCCACAAAGTACACAGGGAGCTGAGATGGTGGATTCCAGTGGGGACGAATTGATAATCTGTGAGGAGGGGGATGTACACGGTGATATATCGGAGGGTGAAGATGAGGTGGACATCTTGCCTCTGTAGAGCCAGTTTGTGCAAGGAGAGATTAATTGCTTCTTTTTTGGGGGGGGTCCAAACCAACCCGTCATATCAGTCACAGTCGTGTGGCAGACCCTGTCACTGAAATGATGGGTTGGTTAAAGTGTGCATGTCCTGTTTTGTTTATACAACATAAGGGTGGGTGGGAGGGCCCAAGGACAATTCCATCTTGCACCTCTTTTTTCTTTTCTTTTTCTTTGCATCATGTGCTGATTGGGGAGGGTTTTTTGGAAGGGACATCCTGCGTGACACTGCAGTGCCACTCCTAGATGGGCCCGGTGTTTGTGTCGGCCACTAGGGTCGCTAATCTTACTCACAAAGCTACCTCATTGCGCCTCTTTTTTTCTTTGCGTCATGTGCTGTTTGGGGAGGGTTTTTTGGAAGGGACATCCTGCGTGACACTGCAGTGCCACTCCTAGATGGGCCCGGTGTTTGTGTCGGCCACTAGGGTCGCTAATCTTACTCACACAGCTACCTCATTGCGCCTCTTTTTTTCTTTGCGTCATGTGCTGTTTGGGGAGGGTTTTTTGGAAGGGCCATCCTGCGTGACACTGCAGTGCCACTCCTAGATGGGCCCGGTGTTTGTGTCGGCCACTAGGGTCGCTAATCTTACTCACACAGCTACCTCATTGCGCCTCTTTTTTTCTTTGCGTCATGTGCTGTTTGGGGAGGGTTTTTTGGAAGGGACATCCTGCGTGACACTGCAGTGCCACTCCTAGATGGGCCCGGTGTTTGTGTCGGCCACTAGGGTCGCTTATCTTACTCACACAGCGACCTCGGTGCAAATTTTAGGACTAAAAATAATATTGTGAGGTGTGAGGTATTCAGAATAGACTGAAAATGAGTGTAAATTATGGTTTTTGAGGTTAATAATACTTTGGGATCAAAATGACCCCCAAATTCTATGATTTAAGCTGTTTTTTAGTGTTTTTTGAAAAAAACACCCGAATCCAAAACACACCCGAATCCGACAAAAAAAATTCGGTGAGGTTTTGCCAAAACGCGTTCGAACCCAAAACACGGCCGCGGAACCGAACCCAAAACCAAAACACAAAACCCGAAAAATTTCAGGCGCTCATCTCTACTAACACTGCGTACCCAGACACTGGACTACTAACACTATGTACCCGGACACTTGGATTACTATCACTGTGTACCTGGAGAGTGGACTGCTATCATGCGTACCTAGACACTGTACTACTAACACTACGTACCCGGACACTGGACTACTATCACCGTGCACCCGGACAGTGGACTACTAACACTACGTACCCGGACACTGGACTACTAACACTACATACCCGGACACTGGACTGCTATCACTGTGCACCCGGACACTGGACTACTAACACTACGTACCCAGACACTGGACTGCTATCACCGTGCACCCGGACACTGGACTACTAACACTACGCACCCGGACACTGGACTGCTATCACCGTGCACCCGGACACTGGACTACTAACACTACGTACCCGGACACTGGACTGCTATCACCGTGCACCCGGACACTGGACTACTAACACTACGTACCCGGACTCTGGACTGATATCACTGCATACCCGGACACTGGACTACTAACACTACGTACCCGGACACTGGACTACTAACACTACGTACCCGGACACTGGACTACTAACACTACGTACCCGGACACTGGACTGCTATCACCGTGCACCCGGACACTGGACTGCTATGACTACGTACCCGGACACTGGACTGCTATCACCGTGCACCCGGACACTGGACTACTAACACTACGTACCCGGACACTGGACTACTAACACTACTTACCCAGACACTGGACTACTACCACCGTGCACCCAGACACTGGACTACTAACACTACGTACCCGGACACTGGACTGCTATCACTGTGCACCCGGACACTGGACTACTAACACTACGTACCCAGACACTGGACTGCTATCACCGTGCACCCGGACACTAGACTACTAACACTACGTACCCGGACACTGGACTGCTATCACCGTGCACCCGGACACTGGACTACTAACACTACGTACCCAGACACTGGACTACTATCACCGAGCACCCGGACACTGGACTACTAACACTACGTACCCGGACACGGGACTACTAACACTACGTACCCAGACACTGGACTGCTATCACTGTGCACCCGGACACTGGACTACTAACACTACGTACCTGAACACTGGACTGCTATCACTTCGTACCCGGACACTGGACTGCTATCACCGTGCACCCGGACACTGGACTACTAACACTACGTACACGGACACTGGACTACTGTCATCGTGCACCCGGACACTGGACTACTAACACTACGTACCCGGACACTGGACTACTATCACTACGTACCCGGACACTGGACTGCTATCACCGTGCACCCGGACACTGGACTGCTATGACTACGTACCCAGACACTGGACTGCTATCACCGTGCACCTGGACACTGGACTACTAACACTACGTACCCGGACACTTGACTACTAACACTACGTACCCAGACACTGGACTGCTATCACCGTGCACCCGGACACTGGACTACTAACACTACGTACCCGGACACTGGACTGCTATCACTACGTACCCGGACACTGGACTACTAACACTACGTACCCGGACACTGGACTACTATCACTGCGTACCCAGACACTGGACTGCTGTCACCGTGCACCCGGACACTGGACTACTAATACTACGTACCCAGACACTGGACTACTAACACTACGTACCCAGACACTGGACTGCTATCACTGTGCACCCAGACACTGGACTACTAACACTACGTACCCGGACACTGGACTACTAACACTACGTACCTGGACACTGGACTACTAACACTACGTACCCAGACACTGGACTGCTATCACCGTGCACCCGGACACTGGACTACTAATACTACGTACCCGGACACTGGACTGCTATCACCGTGCACCCGGACACTGGACTGCTATGACTACGTAACCGGACACTGGACTGCTATCACCGTGCACCCGGACACTGGACTACTAACACTACGTACCCGGACACTGGACTACTAACACTACGTACCCAGACACTGGACTGCTATCACCGTGCACCCGGACACTGGACTACTAACACTACGTACCCGGACACTGGACTACTAACACTACGTACCCAGACACTGGACTGCTATCACCGTGCACCCGGACACTGGACTACTATCACCGTGCACCCGAACACTGGACTACTAACACTACGTACCCGGACACTGGACTACTAACATTACGTACCCGGACACTGGACTGCTATCACTTCGTACCCGGACACTGGTCTACTAACACTACGTACCCGGACACTGGACTACTATCACTGCGTACCCAGACACTGGACTGCTATCACCGTGCACCCGGACACTGGAATACTAACACTACGTACCCGGACACTGGACTGCTATCACCATGCACCCGGACACTGGACTGCTATGACTACGTACCCAGACACTGGACTGCTATCACCGTGCACCCGGACACTGGACTATTAACACTACGTACCCGGACACTGGACTACTAACACAACGTACCCAGACACTGGACTGCTATCACCATGCACCCGGACACTGGACTACTAACGCTACGTACCCGGACACTGGACTACTAACGCTACGTACCCAGACACTGGACTGCTATCACCGGGCACCCGGACACTGGACTACTAACACTACGTACCCGGACACTGGACTGCTATCACTTCGTACCCGGACACTGGACTACTAACACTACGTACCCGGACACTGGACTACTATCACTGCGTACCCAGACACTGGACTGCTGTCACCGTGCACCCGGACACTGGACTACTAATACTACGTACCCGGACACTGGACTACTAACACTACGTACCCAGACACTGGACTGCTATCACCGTGCACCCGGACACTGGACTACTATCACCGTGCACCCGAACACTGGACTACTAACACTACGTACCCGGACACTGGACCACTAACACTACGTACCCGGACACTGGACTGCTATCACTTCGTACCCGGACACTGGACTGCTATCACCATGCACCCAGACACTGGACAGCTATGACTACGTACCCAGACACTGGACTGCTATCACCGTGCACCCGGACACTGGACTACTAACACTACGTACCCGGACACTGGACTACTAACACTACGTACCCAGACACTGGACTGCTATCACCATGCACCCGGACACTGGACTACTAACACTACGTACCCGGACACTGGACTACTAACACTACGTACCCAGACACTGGACAGCTATCACCGTGCACCCGGACACTGGACTACTAACACTACGTACCCGGACACTGGACTGCTATCACTTCGTACCCGGACACTGGACTACTAACACTACGTACCCAGACACTGGACTGCTATCACCGTGCACCCGGACACTAGACTACTAACACTACGTACCCGGACACTGGACTGCTATCACCGTGCACCCGGACACTGGACTACTAACACTACGTACCCAGACACTGGACTACTATCACCGAGCACCCGGACACTGGACTACTAACACTACGTACCCGGACACGGGACTACTAACACTACGTACCCAGACACTGGACTGCTATCACTGTGCACCCGGACACTGGACTACTAACACTACGTACCTGAACACTGGACTGCTATCACTTCGTACCCGGACACTGGACTGCTATCACCGTGCACCCGGACACTGGACTACTAACACTACGTACACGGACACTGGACTACTGTCATCGTGCACCCGGACACTGGACTACTAACACTACGTACCCGGACACTGGACTACTATCACTACGTACCCGGACACTGGACTGCTATCACCGTGCACCCGGACACTGGACTGCTATGACTACGTACCCAGACACTGGACTGCTATCACCGTGCACCTGGACACTGGACTACTAACACTACGTACCCGGACACTTGACTACTAACACTACGTACCCAGACACTGGACTGCTATCACCGTGCACCCGGACACTGGACTACTAACACTACGTACCCGGACACTGGACTGCTATCACTACGTACCCGGACACTGGACTACTAACACTACGTACCCGGACACTGGACTACTATCACTGCGTACCCAGACACTGGACTGCTGTCACCGTGCACCCGGACACTGGACTACTAATACTACGTACCCAGACACTGGACTACTAACACTACGTACCCAGACACTGGACTGCTATCACTGTGCACCCAGACACTGGACTACTAACACTACGTACCCGGACACTGGACTACTAACACTACGTACCTGGACACTGGACTACTAACACTACGTACCCAGACACTGGACTGCTATCACCGTGCACCCGGACACTGGACTACTAATACTACGTACCCGGACACTGGACTGCTATCACCGTGCACCCGGACACTGGACTGCTATGACTACGTAACCGGACACTGGACTGCTATCACCGTGCACCCGGACACTGGACTACTAACACTACGTACCCGGACACTGGACTACTAACACTACGTACCCAGACACTGGACTGCTATCACCGTGCACCCGGACACTGGACTACTAACACTACGTACCCGGACACTGGACTACTAACACTACGTACCCAGACACTGGACTGCTATCACCGTGCACCCGGACACTGGACTACTATCACCGTGCACCCGAACACTGGACTACTAACACTACGTACCCGGACACTGGACTACTAACATTACGTACCCGGACACTGGACTGCTATCACTTCGTACCCGGACACTGGTCTACTAACACTACGTACCCGGACACTGGACTACTATCACTGCGTACCCAGACACTGGACTGCTATCACCGTGCACCCGGACACTGGAATACTAACACTACGTACCCGGACACTGGACTGCTATCACCATGCACCCGGACACTGGACTGCTATGACTACGTACCCAGACACTGGACTGCTATCACCGTGCACCCGGACACTGGACTATTAACACTACGTACCCGGACACTGGACTACTAACACAACGTACCCAGACACTGGACTGCTATCACCATGCACCCGGACACTGGACTACTAACGCTACGTACCCGGACACTGGACTACTAACGCTACGTACCCAGACACTGGACTGCTATCACCGGGCACCCGGACACTGGACTACTAACACTACGTACCCGGACACTGGACTGCTATCACTTCGTACCCGGACACTGGACTACTAACACTACGTACCCGGACACTGGACTGCTATCACTTCGTACCCGGACACTGGTCTACTAACACTACGTACCCGGACACTGGACTACTATCACTGCGTACCCAGACACTGGACTGCTATCACCGTGCACCCGGACACTGGAATACTAACACTACGTACCCGGACACTGGACTGCTATCACCATGCACCCGGACACTGGACTGCTATGACTACGTACCCAGACACTGGACTGCTATCACCGTGCACCCGGACACTGGACTATTAACACTACGTACCCGGACACTGGACTACTAACACAACGTACCCAGACACTGGACTGCTATCACCATGCACCCGGACACTGGACTACTAACGCTACGTACCCGGACACTGGACTACTAACGCTACGTACCCAGACACTGGACTGCTATCACCGGGCACCCGGACACTGGACTACTAACACTACGTACCCGGACACTGGACTGCTATCACTTCGTACCCGGACACTGGACTACTAACACTACGTACCCGGACACTGGACTACTATCACTGCGTACCCAGACACTGGACTGCTGTCACCGTGCACCCGGACACTGGACTACTAATACTACGTACCCGGACACTGGACTACTAACACTACGTACCCAGACACTGGACTGCTATCACCGTGCACCCGGACACTGGACTACTATCACCGTGCACCCGAACACTGGACTACTAACACTACGTACCCGGACACTGGACCACTAACACTACGTACCCGGACACTGGACTGCTATCACTTCGTACCCGGACACTGGACTGCTATCACCATGCACCCAGACACTGGACAGCTATGACTACGTACCCAGACACTGGACTGCTATCACCGTGCACCCGGACACTGGACTACTAACACTACGTACCCGGACACTGGACTACTAACACTACGTACCCAGACACTGGACTGCTATCACCATGCACCCGGACACTGGACTACTAACACTACGTACCCGGACACTGGACTACTAACACTACGTACCCAGACACTGGACAGCTATCACCGTGCACCCGGACACTGGACTACTAACACTACGTACCCGGACACTGGACTGCTATCACTTCGTACCCGGACACTGGACTACTAACACTACATACCCGGACACTGGACTACTATCACTGCGTATCCAGACACTGGACTGCTGTCACCGTGCACCCGGACACTGGACTACTAATACTACGTACCCGGACACTGGACTACTAACACTACGTACCCAGACACTGGACTGCTATCACCGTGCACCCAGACACTGGACTACTAACACTACGTACCCGGACACTGGACTACGTACCCGGACACTGGACTACTATCACTGCGTACCCAGACACTGGACTACTATCACCGTGCACTCGGACACTGGACTACTAACACTATGTACCCGGACACTTGACTACTAACACTACGTACCCAGACACTGGACTGCTATCACCGTGCACCCGGACACTGAACTACTAATACTATGTACCCGGACACTGGACTGCTATCACCGTGCACCCGGACACTGGACTGCTATGACTACGTACCCGGACACTGGACTGCTATCACCTTGCACCCGGACACTGGACTACTAACACTACATACCCGGACACTGGACTACTAACACTACGTACCCGGACACTGGACTACTAACCCTACGTACCCAGACACTGGACTGCTATCACCGTGCACCCGGACACTGGACTACTATCACCGTGCACCCGAACACTGGACTACTAACACTACATACCCGGACAGTGGACTACTAACACTACGTTCCCGGACACTGGACTGCTATCACTTCGTACCCGGACACTGGACTACTAACACTACGTACCCGGACACTGGACTACTATCACTACGTACCCAGACACTGGACTGCTATCACCGTGCACCCGAACACTGGACTACGAACACTACGTACCTAGACACTGCACTACTAACACTGCGTACCCAGACACTGGACTGCTATCACCGTGCACTCGGACACTGGACTGCTATCACCGTGCACCCGGACATTGGACTACTAACACTATGTACCCGGATACTTGGGCTACTATCACTGCGTACCCGAACACTGGACTGCTATCACCGTGCACCCAGACACTGGACTACTAACACTACTTACCCAGATACTTGGACTACTATCACTGTGCACCCAGACACTGGACTACTAACACTACTTACCCGGACACTTGGACTACTATCACTGTGTATCCAGACACTGGACTACTAACACTACTTACCTGGACACTTGGACTACTATCACTGTGTATCCAGACACTGGACTACTAACACTATTTACCTGGACACTTGGACTACTATCACTGTGTATCCAGACACTGGACTACTAACACTACTTACCCGGACACTTGAACTACTATCACTGCGTATCCAGACACTGGACTACTAACACTACTTACCCGGACACTTGGACTACTATCACTGCGTATCCAGACACTGGACTACTATCACTATTTACCCGGACACTGGACTACTATCACTGCGTACCCGGACACTGGACTACTATCACTGCGTACCCACACACTGGACTACTAACACTACTTACCCAGACACTTAGACTACTATCACTGCATATCGAGACACTGGACTACTAACACTACTTACTCGGACACTTGGACTACTATCACTGCGTACCCAGACACTGGACTACTAGCACCGTGCACCCAGACACTGAACTACTAACACTACTTACCCGGACACTTGGACTACTAACACTGCGTACCCAGACACTGGACTACTAACACTATGTACCCGGACACTTGGATTACTATCACTGTGTACCTGGAGAGTGGACTGCTATCATGCGTACCTAGACACTGTACTACTAACACTATGTACCCGGACACTGGACTACTAACACCTCATACCCAGACAGCGGACTACTAACACTATGTACCCGGACACTGGACTACTAACACTATGTACCCGGACACTGGACTACTAACACCTCGTACCCAGACACTGGACTGTTAACACTATGCACCTGGACACTGGACTAATAACTCTATGTACCCGGACACTTGGACTACTATCACCTCATACCCAGACACTGGACTACTAACACTGCATACCCGGACACTGTACTACTAACACCTCATAGCCGGACACTGGACTACTAACACCCCCTACCCGGACACTGGACTACTAACACTATGTACCCGGACACTTGGACTACTATCACCTCATACCCAGACACTGGACTACTAACACTGCATACCCACACACTGTACTACTAACACCTCGTAACCGGACACTGGACTACTATCGCCACTTACCCGGACACTGGACTCCTAAAACTTCGGACCCGGACACTGGACTACTATCACCGTGTACCCGGACACTGGACTACTAACACTATGTACCCGGACACTTGGACTACTATCACCTCATACCCAGACACTGGATTACTAACATTGCATACCCGGACACTGTACTACTAACACCTCGTAACCGGACACTGGACTACTAACACCTCGTAACCGGACACTGGACTGCTATCACCACTTACCGGACACTGGACTCCTAAAACTTCGGACCCGGACACTGGACTACTATCACCGTGTACCCGGACACTGCACGACTAAAACTTCGTAGCCAGATACTGGAAGTACCTGGACACATATCACCGCGTACCCGGACATTGGACTGCTTTTACCGCATACCCGGACAGTGGACTGCTTTTACCGCGTATCTGGACACTGGACTGCTATCAACGCGTACCCTGACACTGGACTGCTTTTACCATATACCTGGACACTGGACTGCTATCACCGCGTACCCGGACACTGGACTGCTTTTACCATATACCTGGACACTGGACTACTATCACCGCGTACCCAGACACTGGACTGCTTTTACCATATACCTGGACACTGGACTGCTATCAACGCGTACCCTGACACTGGACTGCTTTTACCATATACCTGGACACTGGACTACTATCACCGCGTACCCAGACACTACACTACTAACACTTCATACCCAGACATTGGAAGTACCTGGACACATATCACCGCGTACCCGAACACTGGACTGCTTTTACCGCATACCCGGACAGTGGACTTCTATCAACACGTAACCAGACACTGGACTGCTACTACCGTGTACCTAGACACTATCACTGCGGTCCAGGACACTGAACTGCTATAATCGCATTCCCGGACACTGGACTGCTAAAACCGCATACCTGGACACTGGACTGTTATCAGCACTTACCTGGGCAGTGGACTCCTAAAACTGCGTATCTGGACACTGGACTGATATCAGAACATATCCAAACACTGGACTACTTAAACTGCGTACCTGCTAACACTGCGTATCCGGAACTGCTAACACCGCATAAGCATACACTGGACTGCTATCACTGCATACCAGGACACTGGACCACTAACACTTCATACCCGGACACTGGAAGTACCCGGACACTGAACTGCTATCACCGCGTACCCGGACACTGGACTACTAACACATCGTACTCGGACACTGGACTACTAACACCACGTACCCGGACACTGGACTACTATCACCACGTACCCAGACACTGGACTACTAACACATCATACCCGGACACTGGACTACTATCACCACGTACCCGGACACTTGAAATACCTGGACACATATCACCGCGTACCCGGACACTGGACTGCTTTTACCATGTACCCGGACACTGGACTGCTATCAACGCGTACCCAGACACTGGACTGCTATTACCATGTACCCGGACACTGGACTACTATCAACGCGTACCCAGACACTGGACTGCTATTACCATGTACCCGGACACTGGACTGCTATCAACGAGTACCCAGACACTGGACTGCTATTACCGTGTACCCGGACACTGGACTGCAATCACCACGGTCCTGGACACTGAACTGCCATCATCGCATTCCCGGACACTGGACTGCTTACACCGCGTACCCGGACACTGGACTGTTATCAGCACTTACCTGGACAATGGACTCTAAAACCACATATCTGGACACTGGACTGATATCAGCACGTACCCAGACACTGGACTACTTAAACTGCGTACCTGGACACTGAACTGCAAACACCGCGTATCCGGACACTGGACTGCTAACACTGCGTATCCGGAACTGCTAACACAGCATACCCATACACTGGACTGCTAACACTGCGTATCCGGAACTGCTAACACCGCATAAGCATACACAGGACTGTTAACAGACACTGGACTACTATCAGCAAGTACCTGGACACAGGACTGCTATCACTGCATACCTGGACACTGAACTGCTAACACTGCATACCTAGACACTGGACTGCTAACACTGCGTATCCAGAACTGCTAACACTGCATACCTAGACACTGGACTGCTAACACTGCGTATCCAGAACTGCTAACACTGCATAAGCATACACTGGGCTGCTATCACCGCATACCCGGACACTGGATTGCTATCTCCACATACCCGGACACTGGATTGCTTACACTGCGTACCCGGACACTGGACTGCTAACACTGCGTACCTGGACACTGAACTATTAACAGACATTGGACTACTATCAGCAAGTACCTGGACACTGGCCTGCCATCACCGCGTACCTGAACTGCTATCACCGTGTACCCAGACACTGGACGAAGATGGAGGGGAGTCCACCGGTAGCCGCAGAGACCACTGGAGACCCCTGGATAGGTGAGTATTTTACGCGCCGCAGGGTTTTCAGCGCTGAAAACCATGCAGCCATTTTTTTTTACAAAACTGGATACGGAGGCTATCCGGGGCGCGCATACCCGCGGTAATCGAAAATTGAGTGCGAGGTAAGCGAGGCTTTTTAACCCACTAAACCTGTCTCCCAATTGAATTCCTCCCTCTGTGTCCCTCTCTCTAGACCTGAATGCTCTTATTAGACAACAGATTACACAGACCCAGGCGGGGAGGAGAAGCTGGCTTCCCTGGGTCACTTACATCTCTCGCCCCCTCCGGTCTCTCCTCTGGTAGGGAAGCGCCGTCAGTAGCTCATGAAACCTGATACTCCTGTGTCTCTGCCTGCACTGCATAATGGGGGTCATTCCAACCCGTTCGCACGCAGTGGTTCTTCGCTGCGGTGCGAACGGGTCGGAAATGCGCATGCGCGGCGGTCACTTTGCACGCGCGCGTCGTTGCCTGGCGACGATCGGCGCCGGGCAACAACGCCGCCAACGACAAATGTGATCACAGCGGCGATCGCAAGAAGATGGACAGGCGGGAGGTGTTCCGGGGTGGATACTTACCTTTTCCAGACGTTTTCGGGAAGTGGTAAGAGAAACGCAGGTGTGTCCAGGAGAACGGAGGGCGGATGTCTGACGTCACAGCCGGGACCTTCAGCGCTGGATCCGTCGCACTGGGTAAGTAGCTGCAGGTCTGATCTTGTTTTGAGTGAAACTTTTTTAGCATAGCAGGGCTGCACAAGCAAACGCAGCCCTGCTATGCTAAAATACACTCCCCCATAGGCGGATATTAGTTGATCGCACCAGCAGCAAAAAGTTGCTTGGTGCGATCAACTCGGCATGACCCCCACTGTCCTGTCCGCATTCTGGCTGCCTGGTTATGCTGCTGCACAAGTGGGAGAGCTAGTGATGCCAGTGTGCTTTGGCCAGGGGGCCAAAGCTCACTGCACATGTGCACACTGTCAGATTCGGGAGCTGGCCGGAGTATGCAGGAGAGAGATCAGAAGATCCTAAAGAAAAAGAAAGCGAAAACTGTCACTGCCAATTTGTACATCTACGATGTCTGTACACCTATTAAATATACTGTACGTTCTCCCGATCTAGCATATGAATAATTGCAGCTGTTTGTTATCAGGTAGTAGCCTGACAATGAATTACTTTTTTGTGCTGTTACTTTTTTGTCCTCTCTTGAAAATCAAAAGATCCCTCTTGCAAGATAACCTCCATATGCTTAAAGTGGTTTGCACCATCAGAGGATGGCATGAACCTGTGGGCCAAATCTGAAAAGCTTTGCTTTTTTGGCGTTTCATACATAGGGGTCAGAATTAAATTCTCCATGATGGAAACACACATTACAGCTTATTATTACCTAAAGAAATGAGCAAAGATACAATGCCATAGAGTTCCTTCATGATCATTCCAGGGAGACTGCGCCACACATTGCAAGATGCAGCCTGTTTGAGACCTACTGCTGTAGGAATATTACTGACTTACTGTAGTAGGGTGCAATAACAGAGCACAGCTGAGCTGCTTGTCCTGTTCCACCTAATTAGCTTGTATGCATTTTATCAACATTCTTACTGCAGCTGCCACACTAAGCTGTGTACTGATCGTTGTGTGCACGCTGATGGAACAAATGGCTCATTGTAGGCCTCTATGCATTTTGTGAATATGCTTTTGCAACAAGACCTACTTTGTATTTCTCTCCTTTCTCACTAGATCCAGCAGTAGACATACTGGCACCTGTCTATTCGCCTAGAAAAACAGCTTATACTGTAGAGTAGTTTCCACGCATTCAGCCAGTGGTGTCCCCTGGTACTACAGATAGCTAACGAAGAGCGTCTGCTTAATCTGACTAGCTGAGCCGCTGCCTGGGAAGGACTGTAGAGAGTAACTGAGCCACCACCTGGGGAGGACTGTGGAGAGTAACTGAGCCACTGCCTGGGGAGGACTGCAGAGAGTAACTGAGCCACTGCCTGGGAAGGACTGCGGACAGTAACTGAGCCACTGCCTGGGGAGGACTGTGGAGAGTAACTGAGCCACCACCTGGGGAGGACTGTGGAGAGTAACTGAGCCACCACCTGGGGAGGACTGCGGAGAGTAACTGAGCCACTGCCTGGGAAGGACTGCAGAGAGTAACTGAGCCACCACCTGGGGAGGACTGTGGAGAGTGACTGAGCCACTGCCTGGGGAGGACTGTGGAGAGTAACTGAGCCACTGCCTGGGGAGGACTGTGGAGAGTAACTGAGCCACTGCCTGGGGAGGACTGCAGAGAGTAACTGAGCCACTGCCTGGGGAGGACTGCAGAGAGAAACTGAGCCACTGCCTAAGGAGGACTGCAGAGAGAAACTGAGCCACCGCTTGGGGAGGACTCCGGAGAGTAACTGAGCCACCGCCATGGGAGGACTGCGGAGAGTAACTGAGCCACCACCTGGGGAGTAATGTGGAGAGTAACTGAGCTACCGCCTGGGAGCGACTGCTGAGAGTAACTCAGTCACCGCCTGGGGAGGACTGTGGAGAGTAACTGAGCCACTGCCTGGGGAGGACTGTGGAGAGTAACTGAGCCACTGCCTGGGGAGGACTGCGGAGAGTAACTGAGCCACTGCCTGGGGAGGACTGCAGAGACTAACTGAGCCACTGCCTAAGGAGGACTCCGGAGAGAAACTGAGCCACCGCTTGGGGAAGACTCCGGAGAGTAACTGAGCCACCACCATGGGAGGACTGCGGAGAGTAACTGAGCCACCGCCTGGAGAGGACTGCGGAGAGTAACTGAGCCACCACCTGGGGAGTAATGCGGAGAGTAACTGAGCTACCGCCTGGGAGCGACTGCTGAGAGTAACTCAGTCACCGCCTGGGGAGGACTGCGGAGAGTAACTGAGCCACCACCTGGGGAGTAATGCGGAGAGTAACTGAGCCACCGCCTGGGGAGGACTGTGGAGAGTAACTGAGACACCGACTGGGGAGGACTCCGAGAGTAACTGAGCCACCGCTTGGGGAGGACTCCGAGAGTAACTGAGCCACCGCTTGGGGAGGACTCCAGAGAGTAACTGAGCCACCGCTTGGGGAGGACTCCAGAGAGTAACTGAGCCATCGCCTGGGGAGGACTGCGCAGAGTAACTGAACCACCTGCTGAAGAGGACTGAGGAGATTAACTGAGACACTGCCTAAGGAGGACTCCGGTGAGAAATTAAGCCACCGCCTCGGGAGGACTCCAGAGAGTAACTGAGCCACCGCCTAAGGAGGACTGCGGAGAGAAACTCAGTCACCGCCTGGGGAGGACTGTGGAGAGTAACTGAGACACCGACTGGGGAGGACTCCGAGAGTAACTGAGCCACCGCCTGGGGAGGACTCCAGAGAGAAACTGAGCCACCGCCTGGGGAGGACTCCAGAGAGAAACTGAGCCACCACCTCGGGAGGACTCCAGAGAGTAACTGAGCCACCGCCTGGGGAGGACTCCAGAGAGAAACTGAGCCACCGCCTCGCGAGGTTTCCAGAGAGTAACTGAGCCACCACCTCGGGAGGACTGCAGAGAGTAACTAAGCCACCACCTCGGGAGGACTCCAGAGAGAAACTGAGCCACCGCCTGGGGAGGAATCCAGAGAGAAACTGAGCCACCGCCTCGTGAGGTCTCCAGAGAGTAAAACTGAGCCACCCCCTGGGGAGGACTCCGGAGAGTAACTGAGCCATCACCTGGGGAGGACTCTGGAGAGTATCTGAGCCACCGCCTGGAGAGGACTCTGGAGAGTAACTGATCCACCGCCTTGTGAGGACTCAAGAGAGTAACTGAGCCACCGCCTGGGGGGGAATCCGGAGAGTAACTGAGCCACCGCCTGGGGGGACTGCGGAGAGTAACTGAACCACCTCCATTCCCCTCCACAAATCACAGGATGATTTGAGGAGGGGAATAGAGGTTGCAGGAAAACAAAGACTGAGCGTTACATAGTGGGAGGAGCAGGGTTCCCAGCAGCACAGAGTATATCAGGAGATGAGTGATGTGTCAGTGAGGACAGGGCTGCATGTGACAGGGGCAGTGACATGATGTGAGGAGGGGAATGGAGGCAGCAGGAAGCCACAGACTGAGAGTTATATAGTGGGAGGAGCCGGGTCCCCAGCAGCACAGAGTATATCAGGAGATGAGTGATCTGTCAGTGAGGACAGGGCTGCATGTGACAGGGGCAGTGACATGATGTGAGGAGGGGAAAGGAGGCAGCAGGAAGCCACAGACTGAGAGTTATATAGTGGGAGGAGCAGGATCCCCAGCAGCACAGAGTATATCAGGAGATGAGTGATGTGTCAGTGAGGACAGGGCTGCATGTGACAGGGGCAGTGACATTATGTGAGGAGGGGAATGGAGGCAGCAGGAAGCCAAAGACTGAGAGTTATATAGTGGGAGGAGCAGGGTATCCAACAGCACAGAGTGTATCAGGAGATGAGTGATGCATACCTCCCAACTGTCCCGATTTTCGCGGGACAGTCCCGTTTTTTGGGGACTGTCCCGCTGTCCCACCCGCGGGCCGCAGTGTCCCGCGGTGGGGGGGGCAGTTGGGAGGCTCCGTCTCTCGCTGCCCTGCTTAGCAGAGCAGCGGTGAATAGACGCTGTGCACATGCGCACAGCGTCTATTCAGTGCAGACAGAGGGAGGGGGGGCATGCCAGCGGCTCACAGAGCGCTGGGCATGCCCCCTCAGTGATGAAAACGGGAGCGTGGCTCGCGATCGCGGGTCCTCCCACAAAGCCACGCCCCCTTTTCCATAGGTCACGCCCCCTTTCGGCACAGAGTATATCAGAAGATAAGTGAGGTGTCAGTGAGGACAGGGCTGCATGTGACAGAGGCAGTGACATGATGTGAGGAAGGGAATGGAGGCATTAGGAAGCCACAGACTGAGAGTTATATAGTGGGAGAAGCAGGGTCCCCAGCAGCACAAAGTATATCAGGAGATAAGTAATATGGCTTCCTCCTGTCAATCACCTTGCGGACGCCCGTGCGATCTGATTTTTCGCACCATCCCATCGCTGACCGGCGATACCCTTTGTTGCTGTCCAACGCAGCGGGCGATCAGGAAGTAACTGCGCAGTTAGTACCTGATCGCCCGCTGAGTGAAAACGTACAGCGAGATCAGATCTGAACGACCCGCAGTGTCCTCAGCAGCACAGAGTAGCGATTCGCGGCTTCTGACTCACTAATCTAGTATAAATAAAATTCATGCACCAAACTTGTTTTTATTTCCAAAAATGTTTTAATTCTAAAAAAGAATGACTAATAATGTGTTATTGGTGACCATCTGACATTCTGGACCCCGCGATTGTGTGTAGTGATGCATGCACGATGTTCTGGCTATAAAAAGTCAGACACCTGCTGCGTAACCTGACTTGTGCAGGTTAGAGGTCGTCCTCATTATCCGACTTAATCTGGAAATTCTCACCCCAGGTTCGGGTGCAGGGCAAATCCCCAGGATGCTGCCCTGTGAAGGGTTAAGCGGAGCCTCTGGAAGATGAGGTACAATGAGTGCTTGCTGGGACATGTAAACATGTTCTTGGCAGGATAAGAGTCGGTTTTGAAATTGGCAGGCCGGCAGCGCTTCAGACGCGCACACACACATCCATCTTCTGCTGTCTGCAAATCCAATTACCAAATACAGATAGCCGGCTCACACTCTTCCGCTGCTACTGAGCGGCGGCTCAGCCTTCTGTGCGCAACAGCGGCACCGCTTTCATCTCACCGTGTGGTGGTGTAACATCACACCCAGCCATCCTCACACCCGCTATACACAAATCTATGCCCTCTACAATCATAATAACCCATAACTCTGTGGCCGGTTCATCAGAGGGAAGAGCGCCCTACTGACAGCCAATGCCGGAGTAAATGCGACCATTGCCGGCGGCGAGACTTGCCTTTGCATGGTGGAGACTATTCAACAAGTATCACAGCACCACTTGAACCACCTTAAGCATCTTCTGTTATCCCATCCTGAGATGGCGGTAACGGGAGGTAATATTTAAAATATTTCAGCGGAATCACGGAGTCACGTCAATCTTTTATCCATTGATTTAATTCCCTTATCACAGCTGACTCCCAATGAAATGGAAGTTTTGAGCCCTGGCTACATGACACGGGATGCGGTCAGCATCCCGGCGCACTGGATGCTGGCGGTCATGTGACCGACGCCGGAATCTCAACAGCACATGGAATCCCGGTGCTGGAACCCCATCCGTCAGCATCCCGAAGGTAAGTATTGGGGTAAGGGGTTAGGGCCCAGGGTGGGGGTTAGGCACTAGAGGGGGGTTAGCCGTTGCCGCCACCCCCTGTGACGTAGCCGCCACCTCTACTATCTTAGCGCTAGCTGTTACCGCAGGTGGGTTAGGGTAGGGGGCAGGGGAGGGTAAACTAGCTACCCCCACCCCTGTCAGTATTCTAAAAGTCGGGATGCCGCGGTGGGTCATGTGACCACCGGTATCCCAACCGCCGGCATTTTGTATCACATCCCAAGGCATACCACTATACTTAGGGCACTGTCGTTGAATAAATCATTAAGTGTATCTACGGCAAAGCCTTAGCATCGTTTGTGGCAGAGCGGTAAATAAAATCCTTCTTTCTGAAGATTAAATGAATGAGCACAAGCCATTTCTCAAGGTGATAACTTAAACCATTTGTTGATTGTATAATCTCCAGCCTGACGTCACACGGATTAAACTTTTACATATACAAATGCGTCACTGGGACTCCGGGAGCAAGCAGTTCATTGAGAGAAGGGAAATTCTAGGGAGGATTGTGCCCTCTACTGGCAACACACTGGAATGGTATACAGTTCCCGTCAGGTACGCCAATGTTTCACCATAACATTTGTTAGAAGTTCATTTAGCAACGAGTGATGTTCTTGTTATCACTTGTTACCAATGATCAATGGTGATCCAGTCAATCAGCTCCTATCTGTCATGTGTTTGAAAAATGACAGGATGTGATTGGCTGGAGCACCATTTATTATTGGTAACGAGTGATAAGAATATCACTCATTGTTAAATCTACCCCTTAAATGTTTTAGAGCAGTGGTCAGGGAACAGGGGTAAATTACCACAAATGGGGTAAAAATTAAATTCCTGGGGGTAATGGACGGTCGCGCTGCCGAGACACAGCCCCGTCCAACACCGGCCGGCTTGCGATGTGCTCCTGGCCACCCTGTGCTGTGTATCCTGGCCGCGGTGTGACGTGCTGATGTCACACCGCGCTCCCTCTCGCCCGTCCTGCGCTATCCTGTCCTCCCGCCCGCGGCCCGCCAACCCACACACAGAACTTGAAGTGTTCTGCGGCTGACCGCTGACGGAGTTCTGCAGGATCAGACAGTGGCCCACATAACAGCGGGAAATTCCCACTGACATTACTGAGGTGAGGATGTGACCATCTGTCTCCTAAAATTCGTGTCCCCCCCTCTTCCCCCGTCCCCCCTCATCCATCTTTCTTACATTCATTCTGGTGGTTTGGGGAGAAAGTAACCCATTCATTGCCAAAAAATAATTGGCGAAAATAATAAAAAATAATAATTATTATATATTATTTATTATTTATTTATTACCAGTTATTTATAAAGCGCACACATATTCCGCAGCGCTGTACAGAGAATATTTGCCCATTCACATCAGTCCCTGCCCCAGTGGAGCTTACAATCTATATAATACTGTATATATGTGTATATATACAGTATCTCAGAAATGCCATATAAACAGTGATAACCAGTATATATGCACAGTAATATATGATTTCCTTCCTTTCAAATCAAGGGGTTAACGTCGGCGTATCTAAATATATTTTGGGGTAAAAGGCAAAAAAGTTCCCTGACCCCTGTTTTAGAGAATCGGTAGGTAAATCTTGACCAGCAAGGCCACTGTATGTGGGTCGCAGGACACCGGGGGGTTTATTTACTAATATTCGTGTTTTGACCGTTTTGAAGGGTGTTTGAACTCGAATGGTATCGGGTGCATTTTACTGCAACTTTTTGAATCCTGATACGATCATTCACTAAGCTGCCGAGTTTTGCACAATCGTTTTTTCCGATGTCGATGTGATTCGTAATATCAGGCAGTGTTTTAAGGGAGTGATGAGTAAAACACTGCCTGAAAAAACACAAGGAATCCCGGCCGGATCTGTGAGATCCGTGCAGGGCTTCATTGTGTACCTTAAAAAGTTCATTAAAGTCTTTAAAATTCTGAAAAAAATTGCGTGGGGTCCCCCCTCTTAAGCATAACCAGCCTCGGGCTCTTTGAGCCAGTCCTGGTTGAAAAAATATGGGGGGGAAAATGACAGGGGTCCCCCCATATTTGATCAACCAGCACGGGCTCTGCGCCTGGTCCTGATTCCAAAAATACGGGGGACAAAAAGCGTAGGGGTCCCCCGTATTTCTGAAACCAGCACCGGGCTCCACTAGCTGGGGAGATAATGCCACAGCCGGGGGACACTTTGATATCGGTCCCTGCGGCCGTGCCATTAAAACCCCAACTAGTCACCCCTGGCCGGGGTACCCCGGAGGAGTGGGGACCCCTTCAATCAAGAGGTCCCCCCCTCCAGCCACCCAAGGGCCAGGGGTGAAGCCCGAGGCTGTCCCTCCCATTCAAGGGCGGCGGATGGGGGGCTGATAGCCATGTGTAAAAAATGTGAATATTGTTTTTAGTAGCAGTACTACAAGTCCCAGCAAGCCTCCCCCGCAAGCTGGTACTTGGAGAACCACAAGTACCAGCATGCGGTGGAAAACCGGGCCCGCTGGTACCTGTAGTACTGCTACTAAAAAAATACCCCAATAAAAACAGGACACACACACCGTGACAGTACAACTTTATTACATACATGCACACCAACATACACACATACTTACCTATGTTCCCACGAGGCTCGGTCCTCTTCTCCATGTAGAATCCTAGGGGTACCTGTGAAAAAAATTATACTCACATAATCCAGTGAAGAATCCGGCCTTTGAATAATCCTAGTACTTGGCAAAAAAATAAAATGCTAACCCGACCACGCACTGAAAGGGGTCCCATGTTTACACATGGGACCCCTTCCCCCGACTGCCAGGACCCCCCCTGACTCATGTGAAAGAGGGTCCCTTCAGCCAATCAGGGAGCGCCACGTCGTGGCACCCTCCTGATTGGCTGTGTGCTCCTGTAGTGTCTGTCAGGCAGCACACGGCAGTGATACAATGTAGCGCCTATGCGCTCCATTGTAGCCAATGGTGGGAACTTTGCGGTCAGCGGTGAGGTTACTTTCGGTCAACCGCTGACCGCAAAGTTCCCACAATTGGCTACAATGGAGCGCATAGGCGCTACATTGTATCACTGCCGTGTGCTGCCTGACAGACACTACAGGAGCACACAGCCAATCAGGAGGGTGCCACGACGTGGCGCTCCCTGATTGGCTGAAGGGACCCTCTTTCACATGAGTCAGGGGGGGTCCTGGCAGTCGGGGAAAGGGGTCCCATGTGTAAACATGGGACCCCTTTCAGTGCGTGGTCGGGTTTCCGTTTTATTTTTTTGCCAAGTACGTGGATTATTTAAAGGCTGGATTCTTCACTGGATTATGTGAGTATAATATTTTTCACAGGTACCCCTAGGATTCTACATGGAGAAGAGGACCGAGCCTCGTGGGAACATAGGTAAGTATGTGTGTATGTTGGTGTGCATGTATGTAATAAAGTTGTACTGTCACGGTGTGTGTGTCCTGTTTTTATTGGGGTATTTTTTTAGTAGTAGTACTACAGGTACCAGCGGACCCGGTTTTCCACCGCATGCTGGTACTTGTGGTTCTCCAAGTACCAGCTTGCGGGGGAGGCTTGCTGGGACTTGTAGTACTGCTACTAAAAACAATATTCATATTTTTTACACATGGCTATCAGCCCCCCATCCGCCGCCCTTGGATGGGGGGGACAGCCTCGGGCTTCACCCCTGGCCCTTGGGTGGCTGGAGGGGGGGGACCCCTTGATTGAAGGGGTCCCCACTCCTCCAGGGTACCCCGGCCAGGGGTGACTAGTTGGGGTTTTAATGGCACGGCCGCAGGGACCGATATCAAAGTGTCCCCCGGCTGTGGCATTATCTCCCCAGCTAGTGGAGCCCGGTGCTGGTTTCAGAAATACGGGGGACCCCTACGCTTTTTGTCCCCCGTAATTTTGGAACCAGTACTAGGCGCAGAGCCCGGTGCTGGTTGATTAAATATGGGGGGACCCCTGTCATTTTTCCCCCCATATTTTTTCAACCAGGATCGGCTCAAAGAGCCCGAGGCTGGTTATGCTTAGGAGGGGGGACCCCACGCAATTTTTTTTTCTGATTTTACACTAAACAGACCCTTTCCCATAGATAACCATGCACAGATCTCACTGATCCGTGCATGGTTATCCAAACTCGACTGGAAAAAGCAGGTCTATTTTATTGCTGCTTTTTTTAACGAATCGAAAAAAAACAGACCCGCACTTGAGCACTCAGAAACTAACACCCAAATACGAATGAATAATGAATGCCCGTATTCTATGAAATAACAGCTGCGTTTGACCGATGGTCTATTCATTCGTATTTCGGAAGGCTGTCATTCAAACCATTACGAATAGACCAGACACTGCCGAGATTGGTGCTTAGTAAATTCCCGGATTGGGACTTAGAAAAAAAAACACAAATCGGTCAAACTCGGATTTTTAGTAAATACTGGCCCGTGTCTGTGGCGTATAGACTCTGCCAGCGCCCCCCTCCGCAGCTACAGTGAGACCTTGTCATTCGTCATCAGAATGAATAGGCTGCACTCTGATTCACAGCCAGACTGTCACTGCAGTCTTGCAAGTGAGACATTATTAAAGTCTGATTTCATGAGAAGAAGAGGAGGCACCTTATTCTCCACCCAGACATGTCGGTAAAGTGCAGGATATATGTGCTGCAGATGAGTTGCAGAGGAGGTGGGATTTTATCTAGGCTATTTGACAGGGCTAGTAAGTCTACTTGCAGAATTCGATATGAAGTAGAGTGGCCATTGTTGCACTACTCTTACCCAGAATCGACTCAAGTGTTATAATTTCCTTTCACTTAGAGTAAAACTGTTTTTTGCTCCCTCCAGGCTCATCTTTCACCACGTCCCATCTGTATAGAAGAAATGTATTCCGTTAGTAAATGGAAATCACCGCAGACATCATCGCCAATCTCTCACAACAGGCAGAAATGCCGATACATTATAGAATAATATGAAAAAGAAAATGGAAGTCTGCCTCTGTTATTCTGACAGTGTCCTATGACATCAAAAATGATGGCGCTAAACGGACTTGATTTTAATATTAGTCATGTGATGTTAAAGAGTTGCTTTTTTCTTTTTTTACCATAAAATCAATTTCTCTGGGCAGAATGTTAAAGTTGACATTGGCCCTCATTCCGAGCTGTTCGCTCGCTAGCTGCTTTTAGCAGCATTGCACACGCTAGGCCGCCGCCCTCTGGGAGTGAATCTTAGCTTAGCAGAATTGCGAACGAAAGATTAGCAGAATTGTGAATATAAAATTCTTAGCAGTTTCTGAGTAGCTCCAGACTTACTCCTACACTGCGATCAGCTCAGCCCGTTTCGTTCCTGGTTTGACGTCACAAACACGCCCTGCGTTCGGACAGCCACTCCCCCGTTTCTCCAGACACTCCCGCGTTTTATCCTGGCACGCCTGCGTTTTTCCGCACACTCCCAGAAAATGGCCAGTTTCCGCCCGGAAACACCCACTTCCTGCCAATCACACTCCGATCACTTCAACGATGAAAATTCTTCGTTCGGACGTGAGTAAATCTACTAAGTTTTGTGGTAAATTACTTAGCGCATGCGCACTGCGTACCATGCGCATGCGCATTTTCGCCTTAATCGCTCCGTTGCGAAAATCGGCAACGAGCGAACAACTCGGAATGACCCCCATTGAGCAGTGATAACATAATACAGTGCATTTTGAAGCAGAAGAACACTTTAGACTGAGACAACTGATCTGTCCCTCGTGAAGAGCCCAGAGGAATTCCTGACAAGAGGCACAGTAAGAGTGTTGTTTCAGGTGACATCCTTGTGAGGGCTTCATCAGGAAGATTTTATTCTCTCTCCCGGAATCATCTGATATATGCCATGCGGATGTGACACAACCAGGATATTTGTTTTGAGTGTTTTACAAACAGATGTAAGAAATGTGGTGTTTGATACATCCTGCCGAATGTTAATTTCTTATTGCTGTGAATAGCTGAGATAATAAATTATTTATATAGCACACAAATTTACAGAGAAATTAAATTTTCGGGTCTAAAACCCAATAATTTCTACATATGGCCCCTAAGGGAAGATTCAACACGCTGTGTTTACAGCGCGGGTAAAGCTCCTGTAACACCTCAGCTACTGTACTCAGTTATTACTCGACTGGAAAATCTGCAGGTAACACACGTTAGTATATAGATTCTGCGTTACGTGAGGCTGAAAGGAAAATTCTACGTTAAGTGCACCCTCTTCATTGGATAGCTCAGGGCTGACAATTAAATGCAGGCTTTGAATCTGCCCCCTAGTCTATAAACCAGGGAGGGTTTGTAACAAAAAATGGTTACCTCTCCAGCAGTTACTGTAGAACTAAAAGTCCCAGCATGCCGTGCCATCTTCCTGTCATTTACAGCATGTTTACAGAGAAATGAGAGAAATGAGAGTGAGCAGGAGGCGAGGGGGAGCGTTACTAATCTAGAAGGCTCGGGCTGCCTAAACCCTAAAATTGCTATTTTTGTTGGTGTACAAAAAGTTGAAAGATGTCTTACTGTACCTCAGCGGAATGACAGGTTAATCGGCCATAGACTCCTGTTTGCTTCATACAGGCCAATGAGAAAAATGTTGATTGCGTTTGGCATGGGCACACTGCACCTATCCGAGTCCCCGCCGGTAGCCAGCAAATGCAGCGGGTAAATACAGAGGCGTAACTAGGGTAGGCGGAGTGGGGCACGTGCCCTGGGCGCCTTGGCAGGCCCAGCAGTGGGGGGCGCCGCCGCCGTCCAGGGCATCATGCCCACTTGCCCCCGTCACGCCGCAATATGAGGGGGGGAGAGCGCAGTGTCTCTCCCTCCCCTCAATGTCCTCACCGCCGCTGCCGGCAGCGCTGCGTGTGTCCGGTCTCCGGCGGCGTTAGCCAATCAGAGGTTGCGGACCGGCTTCTGATTGGCTGCCGGTCCGCGAGCTCTGATTGGCTAGCGAACCGGCGCCACATAGATGCCGCCGGAGACCTGGAGCGTTGAGGGGCAGGAGAGGCGCTGCGCTCTCCTCCCCTCACATAGCACAGCCACAGAGGGAACGGGAAGGAAGCGGTGAGTGACCGGGGGGGGGGGGGATGTAACTGGCACTGTGGGGCATGTAACTGGCACTGTGGGGCATTGTATCTGGCACTGTGGGGCAATGTATCTGGCACTGTGGGGCAATGTATCTGGCACTGTGGGGCAATGTAGCTGGCACTGTGAGGCAGTGTAACTGGCACTGCGGGGCAGTGTAACTGGCACTGTGGGGCAATGTAACTGGCACTGTGGGGCAATGTAACTGGCACTGTGGGGCATGTATCTGGCACTGTGGGGCATGTATCTGGCACTGTGGGGCGCTGTATCTGGCACTGTGGATCTGGCGCTGTGGGGCATTGTATCTGGCGCTGTGGTGCAATATGTATCTGGCACTGTGGGGCAATTGGGCCACGCCCATTTTTTCATCGCGCACATACTTCTTTTGGTGTGTTTTTTTTTGGGGGGGAGAGGGGCGCCACTCTTCATCTTGCCCTGGGCTCCGAAAACTCTAGTTACGCCTCTGGGTAAATAACCATCTGGGCTTCCTATAAACTGTCCACACTCCACCCAAAAAAGTTATCGGCCCTGGGTGGCATTTTCGTGCTCTTATTAGTCATAAATGAACATTATACAGGAGTTTGATAATAGTATGTATTAAATAGTGATGATGATGATGATGATGATGATGATAATAATAATAATTAAAAAAACAAAAACCAGGGACTTTTATTTTAACCGTTTTCTTTTTAGGATAAACAATCTCAGGGATAAATGTGTGACCGTACTCGGAAATCGCTGACGGACAGAAACGTTGTTTTGGGTTTTTTTTTTGCCTCAAGAGCTAACATTCTAGACAAGGTATTGATAAAGCTAAATATTTATCATATATAATACCCTTTATGAGGTCTAAGAACACTGTACGCTATCTACGTATGAAGTACCGTAAGGGTACGCTAGTTGCGTAACAATCGCTTTGCCGTGATCGAGACGCTCAAGCGTCACGTTCACTCACGGCCAAGAGATCACAGGCAGGCACGTTATTGGCTGTTGACTAACGTAATGATTCGCTATAGCGTAGCGGACGCTCGGGACCACGAGGAGATCACCAGCGGCGCTGACGCTCATTATATTAAACCTTTGTATCTGAACCATAAACAGTGTATTGTGCAGTAAAACCTTAGTGTAATGTTAGAGTGTAAATGCAACACAGTATAACCTTATTACCTTAAAAGCTGTTTGAGCGTCACCGACGCTCTGAGAATACTAGACACTTATAAGAAATACACAGATACCTGGGCTTAGGGTCCAACGCCTAATATGTATATATTTTGAATGATATACTTGCAAAAGAATTAATACAAATACAAATCATACACTACAATATAACATAGACTACCTAACCAGATAACTACACAGGAAATATAATACAATTACTATTTAAGGAAAAATAAGAGAAAAAGAGGAGAAGGGAGAGAGAGAGAGAAATTGGCCCACAATAACAAGAAGATCAATATAGTTGCGGAGAAACACTTACGCACAAGGGGAAACGATCGCATGCGCCTCGATATCCAGCTCCCGATTATCAGCAATGAGAACCGTTGAAGAGAGTGAACTGGATATGGTCGGCCTGCCTATTTATGCCCCACACACAATACAATTCAATGGTCCCTACAATCTCATTGTTCATTGGACACAGGAATTCGGCTTCGCATTATAACAAAAGGTCATAGGTTGATTCATACAGGTGGGCTGTGACTGCTTCCAACTGTTCAGGTGGGTGGGATACTGAGTTTCCCGCCGCATGACTAAATAAGAACAAATAATAGTAAATGGACATAAACTTCTTATGTCCATAACTATTCGCACGAGCGATTAATCCGCTCCAAACCAACACCGGAATATTGCTATTTAAATACTCTTCCGATGGGTACTAAACACCACTGTATGACCCCTGTTAGACCCTTCGTACAATACAAAGAGGGATCTCTCTGTTCAGGAACATGCTATATTAACTAAACTTTCAGAATCTATCAAAGGGACCATGATCTACAAAATACATTATTACTGAAAATATGTAACGATTGAGTCGCACGCTACGATCACATAAACTCTACCGTAAATACGCATACCGTGCGCCTGAGGGTGCCCGCGACTGTGAGTATGCGCACGCACGGGAGAGCGCACGCATGCGCAGCGCGGACCAGAATGAGGTGCAAATATGGCAGTGTGTATAGAGATATTTTTCTGACTTTGACAGTCCACCCTTTGGCAGTCAATAATAACTGCCACCTTTTAAAACATTTCAAAAGAGAAAAATATATGTCAGGGGTTAATACATTTACATGGTTGGGTAGGGGAGGAGAGGAGAAGGTAGGAAAAGGGTATGACCTAGTGAGATAGCAGAAGCATGTGTGTATGAATCCGTGCTTGGGGGTCATGTATCATCGTGCCGTACGTGTTTTAAATCAAGCTTCGAGGTATTGCGAAGTATACATTTGAATTCCTTCTTATCCCGTGGTACGGGTCTGTGGATGGGCTGTCAAACTTTACCGAGCTCTTTTCGGCTTTGGTTGTAACAAAATGGGGGAGCACATTTTAGTTGATGATACATGAATGGGGGAGATATGTGATTGCTGATATCTGTGCCTGTATTCCCTATCGACTATGTGTGTCATTACCTGAGGGTTGTAGAAATGAAGAAAAGACATAATTACGGTAAATGCGGTGGTATTCTATGTCAGGTAAATGTACATTCGTCGATTGAGGTCTTGTTTGGTGTCTGTTGAATGCAGTCTTCTTTGTGCTTTTGCCCATAAGGTGCGAGCAAAAGCTGTCAATGTCCATAGATTTACAAAAGTGTTGGGCTAGCGTAATTTTAAAATTTCTAGGGAAACTGGGGATCCATGGCATAGTTCATCAAGAATCTGTGTATCAGGTTGTCAAAACTTCTTCTTTAATCTCTCTGTTGTCTGTATATCGGCTCATCAAATTCCTCGTCCAAGTGGGTCTTTTTACCTTGGAGGAAACGGAAAAACAGGTGAAAGAAACGGACCGTAGAAATCGCATTTTCATCACATCATTGTTTCTACATTTGGGTCATAAATCAAATCCATTGGAATTACAGTTTCCTCACTCCTCAAACTCATTACCCTTGTACGGTGTTTGCACTTCATTAAAGCCTGACCGCATCTAAATATCAATCCAATCGATATGACAACACCTAAGATACATAGGAGAAACTTCCCAACATCCATTATGACTCCTTGAGCCCAGACTCCTAAACCAGAAAACCAATTTCGCGGGTTCAACCATGACACCCAACCAGTCAGCTCATTACCTACAGCAGCAAGAGTGAGATTGTGTCTCCTGCGAAATTCCCACTTCAGTTGGAGAATATCGTCCATCTTTTGGTCTATGACCTCGACCGGATCCTCGGTGCTATTCGTAATATACGTGCAACATATCACGCCGTATTGTGTTGCCAGTGTGACACAATATCCGCCTGTCACTGCTGTGAGGTAATTGAGAACCATTCTATGCTGTACCAGTTCTGTTTTGTAAGCTTGAAGTTCCCTTCCAGTATACCTAAATGTGTCATCATACATTTCAGTGATATTATCTAACAAATTTGCGAGCGCCGATATGTATTTATAATTCAGCACTCCTCTAGCGGTGCGGGTGAAATCTAACGCGATTAAGAATTGAATCCCGGTGGATTCACTTATCAGATCAGAGGCCGGATGCTCTGTCTTCTCTATCAGGTGCCTTTTAACAACGTGCTCGTAATGGGTGTGAGTATAAGGAGCTTGGGCACCACGGTGTATGTCTTTCATTTTGTCATGTGATACAGTCATTACTTCAGGCAGTACTTTTCCAATATAACACAATCCTTCAGAGTTTGGGGCAAGCCACTTGTACGCCTTTCTCCCGCATATGAAATATGCATCATCGGGGAGAACATATGGGACGGAGTAGGACATAACCATATTACACACCTTCCATGTGAAATCTCCTAACCCTAATTCTTCCATCTGCTTAGTACACGTATCAGGTTGTATGATATGTGCACAGTATCCTGGTGATACCTCTCCAACTCTAGTAATCCTATTTCCTAAGGTATACCTATACCGGAAAGATTTTCCTCTACTGGCTATGTGGCGTACAAGCTCTGTATCTGTAGGCATTCTATCTG
The DNA here is from genome assembly GCF_028390025.1 of Pseudophryne corroboree. Taxonomy (NCBI): domain Eukaryota; kingdom Metazoa; phylum Chordata; class Amphibia; order Anura; family Myobatrachidae; genus Pseudophryne; species Pseudophryne corroboree. Next base: position 17,666,144 of record NC_086454.1, read on the forward strand.
CTCTATGCGAAAAGGTCATGGTTTGGTTACTCCATGACACTTCCCAATTTCCCGGCTTTCGGGGATTGGAGATGTTGAAACATAATAGGGACCTATCCACATGGTATTGGTGGAGCTTCAAACTAGGAGGACTGGAGATATTAAACCTCCTGTCCACCGGTCTCCCACCACTTAACTCAAGTACCTCCCCTAACGTTAAAGGAAATGGTACTAGCCCTGATTTGCTATGACCTTGAGGTACTTGAGAGCATACCCAACAATCTGTTTTATTTAACACACTACCCACTAAGGAGTGATAGTCACTCAATGGATGCCGGTCCATATGGATATTAAAACTGGATTGGCATTTCTTTATGCACCCATCCTCGATGACATTGTTACAGAGCCGACAGATACAGTTTTCTTCAGCTAACAATCCTTCACAATTCCTTCTATGGTCAATGCTATCGGATCGTTTTCTGATACTCGCCTTTGCTTGTTGATTATGTTGTTCTTGGAAAACTACGCCTCCATCTCTGTCATCAGAACCCATTCCAGAACCTCTCTCGACCTCCATGGTACTCTCGCCGGAACAGACTGCTCTGGTCAACATCAAGGTCAACAGGAAAATCCGGATCACAGTCTCTTGGGGCAAGTCCATCTTGTGGGAGGAAACGGAGAAGAATGAGAAGGGGGAAAAAAAATAATTTGAGGGAGAGGGGATGGGAAGTTGGAGAAAAACAATAAAAGGGAACAGGGGATCGACAACTGCTTTTGGTCTTGTGATTTTCAATGCTCAGGTGCCGCCTCAATCTTCCTGGAACAGACACTCCAGTGATACAACCTCTACCGTCTGTTCCTTATCACGGGACCTCTCTGGATCAGCAACCTTTTTACAGTGGGACGAATGAACCCAAGTCTCTCTCTCAGCAACCTTCAATGCTGTAGTGCTAGTCAATAAGACCTGGTATGGTCCTTCCCATCTGTCAATAAGGCAACCTGAGCGTAGAAAATTCCGTATCATTACATAATCCCCGGGTTCAATGTCATGACAATTACTATCTGGTAAATCAGGAATCACTAACTTCAGATTATCATTTTGATTCCTTAACTGTTTACTCATGTTAATCAAGTATTTTACAGTCACTTCATTGTTACATTTCAAATCATCCTGAGGGTTAATCATGACATGCGGTTGTCGACCAAACAAGATTTCAAAGGGAGACAGATTAAGAGGGGACCTGGGAGTGGTTCTGATACTGTACAATACAATGGGTAAAGCTTCTGGCCATGTCAATCCTGTCTCTGCCATAACTTTACTCAGTTTATTTTTAATAGTGCTGTTCACTCTTTCCACTTTCGCACTCGCCTGTGGACGGTACGGAGTGTGCAGCTTGCTATCAATTCCCATCAACTTACACATTCCTTGAAAGACATCACCTGTAAAATGGGTACCCCTATCACTTTCGATAATTCTAGGGATACCATATCTACATACAAATTCCTGCACAATTTTCTTAGCAGTAAACATAGCGGTATTTGTGGCCGCCGGAAATGCTTCGACCCAATTTGAAAAAACATCTATACAAACAAGTACATATTTCAAATTTCGACAAGGGGGTAATTGAATGAAGTCAATCTGTATTACCTGGAAAGGGCCGCCGGCAGGTGGGATATGGGATGGTTCTGTAGGTATTGCCTTTCCAATATTCTTTCTCAAACAGGTAAGGCATGACATGGCTCTTTTACTCGCATGAGAGGAGAATCCTGGGGCACACCAATATGCTCTTACCAACTTGCACATCCCTTCCTTGCCCAGATGAGTCAGCCCGTGAGCTGTCTCAGCTAAGCATGGAAGGTATGCTTTGGGGGCCACTGGTTTACCGTGTCCATCCGTCCAGAGTCCTGAGGACTCCTGGCCATATCCCTTTGCCTTCCAGACTGCCTTTTCCTGTGTGGAACACAAATTTTGCATTTCACACAACTTCTGTGTGTTGATGGTATTAAATACCATCAGTTGTGTGGTGTCTGTCTGTCTGGGGGTAGCAGCTGCTAATTTAGCAGCTTCGTCTGCTCGGCTGTTACCAAGTGATACTGGGTCTTGGCTATATGTATGTGCTTTACATTTGATAACAGCCACTCTGTCGGGTTCCTGTATCGCTGTTAGAAGCCTTTTTATGTGAGCTGCATGCGCTACCGGTGTACCAGCTGCCGTCATGAAATTTCTGAGGCGCCATAGGGCTCCGAAATCATGGACTACCCCGAATGCGTATCTAGAATCGGTGTAGATATTGGCTGATTTTCCCTTAGCCAATTCACATGCTCTGGTTAGGGCGACCAGTTCAGCAACCTGGGCTGAGTGAGGTGGGCCTAGCGGTTCCGCTTCTATGGTGCCTTGGTCATCTACGACTGCGTATCCAGTACACAAGTCTCCCGAGTCTGACTGTCTATGACAACTACCGTCCGTGTAGAACGTAAGTTCTACATCTTCCAGTGGGTTGTCACTGATGTCAGGCCTTGCGGTAAAATTTTGGGTCAAATATTCCATACAATCATGAGTGTCTTCCTTTGTATTAAATCCTCCTTCCCCAGTACTCTCATCCTCCACCCTTTGGGTCTGTCCAGACACACCTGGGAGATATGTTGCAGGATTTAATGCACTGCATCTCCTTATGGTGATGTTTACGGGGGCCATTAGTGCCAATTCCCATCTTGTAAACCGCGCTGATGAGACGTGTCTGGTTTGGGCAGAATTTAACAAGGCTGACACTGCATGTGGTGTATGAATTGTGAGGTTGTGACCTAGCACGACGTCTTCGCTTTTCGTTACTAGCAATGCTATCGCAGCAACGCTTCGCAAGCATGTGGGGAGGGATCGCGCTACCGTATCTAGCTGAGCGCTGTAATATGCTACCGGCCTGCTGGCATCACCGTGCTTTTGGGTTAGTACGCCTGCCGCGCAACCAGCACTTTCTGTTCCGTATAGTTCAAAGGGTTTCCCATAGTCAGGCATACCTAATGCTGGTGCCTGCGTTAGGCACTGTTTAAGTCTCTCAAATGCTGTCTCAGACTCGTCTGTATGCGAAATCCGATCAGGTTTGTTTGAGGAGACCATCTCCTGCAAAGGTAACGCTAAAATGGAAAACCCTGGGATCCAATTACGGCAATACCCACACATTCCTAAAAATGTTCTGATCTGTTGCTGGGTTTGTGGCAGAGTCATGTCTCTAATTGCTTGAATTCTATCAGCGGTCAGGTGTCTCAGTCCTTGTGTTAAACAGTGTCCCAAATATTTTACCTTAGTTTGGCATAATTGCAACTTGTCTTTGGAAACCTTGTGTCCTGTGTCTGAAAGATGAAACAGGAGCTGTTTCGTATCCTTCAGGGATGCTTCCAATGAATCAGAACACAGTAGTAGATCATCCACGTACTGTATTAATACTGATCCACTCACTGGTTGGAAAGACTGTAAACAATCATGCAAAGCCTGAGAAAATATACTTGGGCTATCTATGAATCCTTGTGGTAATCGAGTCCATGTGTATTGGACTCCTCTGTATGTAAATGCAAACAAATATTGACTGTCAGGGTGCAGAGGTACCGAAAAGAAAGCGGAGCAGAGGTCAATAACAGTGAAAAATTTCGCAGTGGGAGGGATTTGCATTAGGATGACAGCTGGATTTGGCACTACGGGGAACTGACTCTCAACTATTTTGTTAATCCCCCTTAGATCCTGCACTAGCCGGTAACCCCTCCCCCCACTCTTTTTAACAGGGAAGATGGGACTATTGGCAGTGCTGGACGTTCTTACCAGAATGCCCTGTTGTAGCAAGCGCTCTATTACGGGATACACTCCTAACTCCACCTCAGGCTTCAGAGGGTACTGTGGGATTTTTGGAGCTATCCTACCATCTTTTACTTGTACAACTACCGGAGCTACGTTTGCCATTAATCCAGTGTCCTGTCCATCTTTAGTCCAAAGTGACTCTGGTATCTGAGATGTCATTTCTTCTACTTGGGATGGAGTCCTATTTGTCATAATGGTATGTGACATTAATTTTGATGGGGAGTCTAACATGTCTCGCACTTCCTGAGCGTGATTCTCAGGTATGTCCAAGAATACACCTTCAGGAGTACAATAAATGACGCACCCCATTTTACACAGTAAGTCTCTTCCCAGGAGATTGGTCGGTGCCGATGCAGCCAGCAAAAAGGAATGCTTGGTATGTAAAGGCCCTACTGTAATCTCGGCTGGTTTGCTAACAGGGTAGTGCTGGACTACTCCCGTTACCCCTATGGCTGGAATTGTCTTACCAGTGGTTCTCATGCCCACTGTCGAATTTATCACTGATTTGGCCGCCCCTGTGTCTACAAGAAAGTTTAATGATTTACCAGCTACATTGATTGCAATTTCTGGTTCACTTTCAAGGCTTGCAATCAATTTTACTGGCTGCAGATTACAGGTATGGCCACACCCCTATTGGGTATGGTGACCTCCCTGAATCCCGCTGGCAGCAACTACTTGTGATGGAGTTAATTGGGAGCTACCAGAGGCTTGCCAGTCTCTGTTCGGGGGGTATCTTTTTGTTTCCCCTGTATGTGGCTCATAACTCCGTTTCTGCGGACCTTGCTCCCAATGTCGTGTGTCGTGTCGTTGTCTAGGGGGTTGGTATGAGTTTCGTGAATTCTTCATTCTACAATCTCGTGCCATGTGTCCCTGTTTATGACAAGAATAACAAGTAACCACACTTGACTTACCCACAGGGTTTGGTGATACAAACAAAGGCTGCCCTGTGGTCAGGGCCTGTATACTTACGGCCATTAATTTATCACCTTGTTGTTCCCTGTGTCTGGTGATGTTCCTATCGTGATCAATAGCAGCCTCTCTCAAAGTAGCCACAGACAGACCTCGCCAACATGGTTGTGTGGTCTGTATCCTAGTCTTCAATGACTCTTTCAAACCATCCATCAGTACCGATACTGCTACTTCTCGATGGTTTGTGTTTGTTTTAATGTCCTCTATGCCTGTGTATTTTGCCATTTCTGATAATGCTCTGTGAAAATACTCTGCAGCTGTCTCTGACTCCTTCTGTTTAATGGAGAATATCTTGTTCCATCTGACTACCGCTGGGAAATACTCTTTTAACTGTAAGCTTATTCTTTTTACATTATCTTTGTTGTACACATCTGTAAGAGGTACATCCTGATCTAATCCGCAGTCAGCTAAAAATTGAGCTGCGTCGACATTGGAGGGTAAACATGCTCTCAGCAATATCTGCCAGTCTTTATTGTTGGGCTCTACAGTGTTACCTAAGTCTCTGATGTATTTTTGACTGGCAACTAAGTCTTTTCTAGGGTCAGGGAATTCAGACACTATGGTCCTTAATTCCATTCGGGAAAATGGGGTGTACATGGCAATGTTTCTAATAGGAGTGACTCCTGAAGTGTCTGTTTTCCCATTTGGAACTACTATTACCTTAACAGGATTAACTCTAACAACCTCATCCTGTGTAGATTCTACAGGCTGTGGTGAAATAGTTTCAGCATAGTGTATGGTGCCGTACTTACCCGTTGATACGACCTCACCTATCCCTCCGCTAGGGGCTTTCGTTACTAATCTCGGGGGTTGAGCTGTGCCTACTGTGGTCTCTGCTATGGTGGCTGCTAGAGAGAGCGCTGAAATTGTTGCCGATTCGTCCTCTTGATCACACTCCTGAGGGAAGTTCAAAACAGGGTACAACTTGCACGGGTTAATACTTGCATTGGTTAATTGGTTAACATTATCTTTAACATTTACACAGTTGCTAAGAGTTTGTTGTTTGTTACACCTTAATGCGTCATTCTCCGCAACCAATTTTTCTCCTGATATATATGGTGGTGGTGGGGCCGTGGCGATCAGTTTCCTGATAGGGCCAGATCCCGCCGCCTGAGCCAATCCTCTCTGTATGTCACCTTCCTGTTGCCACAACTGCAAATAATCGTAATGTTTGATTCGTCTCTTTGTTGATTTAATGAGACATATCCTCCTCCTTAAATTTTGTAACACTTCTGAGCTGAAGCTACCTACTCTTGGGAATTTCTCCCCGTCATGTACTGTCATTCTCTCCCATTCATCACATAAAGCTTCTGTGTGACTTCCGTATTTCTCACACATTACATACCTTGCCGACCCAATTGGTCGGTTCACTGAATCAACCCGAACCGAGGTTGATCGCCCCCTACCTGAACAAGTGGCCCCCATAGTTCGAAAGTGTTGCTTTATCCAGCCAACCCTTACGCAAACCAAATGTCCAAAATAGGCTGACGGTGGCGGTTTACCGAGTACCCCACTCACTCGCCCACGCCGACCAATACGACCTGATCACACCGATATGGTGCTGGCGTACTCGACCTAGGGCCCCTGCGACCTGAACCTCTATTTACTGGAACCTGTGAGGGTGATCCGAAGAACACTTACTCTTTCCAGTAACTATTGGTTGCTGGATAGTTCCTGAGTGAGCAGCGAACTTCCCTTAAAATAAAAAAAAATTACACAAATCACGTTAGAATGTACAAATAGCGTTTATGACCTTCGTACGCAAATAGTACCGGTCAGGTTTACTAATGCACACAATTACGTGCGGTACAATCGTTTAGTACACAAGCATCTAATCTTATGTACTGAGCGACCAACGGAATCGAAAATTTCGGCTGCGAATTCCTTCAGCCAGAGCTTATATGGCCTATATGGGTGTTGCACCAACCCTTTCTTGGTGTTGTGCCTGTGGACTGTATAGCGGACTTCCTTGTCGCTGTACCTGAACCTGCTGGTCTGTTATGACCTCCTGGTCTGTTACAGTATGACCTCCTGGTCTGCTACACTCTAATGCTCAAATTGTATATTTAACCAGGGATGCCTCCCTAGCCACCGTGTACGTCACTTACACGCATGTACCTCACGAGTACTCGACTTTTCTTGTGGTTCAACCTTTAAAATTGTAAAAACAAACACTCATTCACTGCATATACACTTTTGTTTCTATTTCTATTTCTGCGCAGAAATTTTTCTTTAGACCAGATGTGTTACCAATTAGGAGAAGGATCTGTTAATTTAAATTTGGAATGTAAAAAAAAAAATTTGCGCGATTTATCGCCTGGCGTTATTTACCGCGTGGCGCTACTTATCGCGTTGAGAGGAGAGAAAAAAACTTGTGATTTGAGTTACGTGGGCGTACCCGTACGCTCCGTTGCGTAATATATGCTGCGTGCGTCGGCCCTTGGATTGCGTACGCAAGTCTCAGTCCTTGTTAGAGACACGTGTACGCAAAGCAAAGATCCACCGTAACACAATTTATACGTTTATCAATGTAGATGATCCTTTATCATCTACCACGTACCACACTGACTTCGCCTTGTCTCTCAGGCACAGCTGTGTGTTTGTCTATACTTTAACTATATTACCTTTACTTTTAAACTATTAAAATAGCGGCAAATCTCTCTCAGCACGTTTATCAACTATAGAACTGGCAAACAGGAGAGTGACATACGAAAATACACTAATGAAAAGGAAATGCAGATATATATGTGTGCGTGCGTGTGTACGCAAGACAGAAAAATAAACAGTTTTAAAAAGACACTATTGTTTTGTTCTTACCTCCGGTTCCCGGATTCCTTCAGCACCCTTTACTAAGAGAAGCAGACGCTTATCCCGACAGCACCACGAGGAATACAACCTCCCGCCCTTTGCTGATGGATAATGTCTGCTGTATCTACCTAGTGCAGATATGTGAAGGACGGGCGAGCCGCCAATTGATAAAGCTAAATATTTATCATATATAATACCCTTTATGAGGTCTAAGAACACTGTACGCTATCTACGTATGAAGTACCGTAAGGGTACGCTAGTTGCGTAACAATCGCTTTGCCGTGATCGAGACGCTCAAGCGTCACGTTCACTCACGGCCAAGAGATCACAGGCAGGCACGTTATTGGCTGTTGACTAACGTAATGATTCGCTATAGCGTAGCGGACGCTCGGGACCACGAGGAGATCACCAGCGGCGCTGACGCTCACTATATTAAACCTTTGTATCTGAACCATAAACAGTGTATTGTGCAGTAAAACCTTAGTGTAATGTTAGAGTGTAAATGCAACACAGTATAACCTTATTACCTTAAAAGCTGTTTGAGCGTCACCGACGCTCTGAGAATACTAGACACTTATAAGAAATACACAGATACCTGGGCTTAGGGTCCAACGCCTAATATGTATATATTTTGAATGATATACTTGCAAAAGAATTAATACAAATACAAATCATACACTACAATATAACATAGACTACCTAACCAGATAACTACACAGGAAATATAATACAATTACTATTTAAGGAAAAATAAGAGAAAAAGAGGAGAAGGGAGAGAGAGAGAGAAATTGGCCCACAATAACAAGAAGATCAATATAGTTGCGGAGAAACACTTACGCACAAGGGGAAACGATCGCATGCGCCTCGATATCCAGCTCCCGATTATCAGCAATGAGAACCGTTGAAGAGAGTGAACTGGATATGGTCGGCCTGCCTATTTATGCCCCACACACAATACAATTCAATGGTCCCTACAATCTCATTGTTCATTGGACACAGGAATTCGGCTTCGCATTATAACAAAAGGTCATAGGTTGATTCATACAGGTGGGCTGTGACTGCTTCCAACTGTTCAGGTGGGTGGGATACTGAGTTTCCCGCCGCATGACTAAATAAGAACAAATAATAGTAAATGGACATAAACTTCTTATGTCCATAACTATTTGCACGGGCGATTAATCCGCTCCAAACCAACACCGGAATATTGCTATTTAAATACTCTTCCGATGGGTACTAAACACCACTGTATGACCCCTGTTAGACCCTTCGTACAATACAAAGAGGGATCTCTCTGTTCAGGAACATGCTATATTAACTAAACTTTCAGAATCTATCAAAGGGACCATGATCTACAAAATACATTATTACTGAAAATATGTAACGATTGAGTCGCACGCTACGATCACATAAACTCTACCGTAAATACGCATACCGTGCGCCTGCGGGTGCCCGCGACTGTGAGTATGCGCACGCACGGGAGAGCGCACGCATGCGCAGCGCGGACCAGAATGAGGTGCAAATATGGCAGTGTGTATAGAGATATTTTTCTGACTTTGACAGTATCCTATGCAAAAAGAAGCTGGATGTGCAGACACCGCACTTGTATGCAATCTGGGCAATAGTCGGTATCCGGATAATAGACAGTCAATAGTTCGACACGCATTAGGTCGACAAGTATAAAAGGTTATTATTATCCTTTATTTATATGGCGCCACAAGGGTTCCGCAGCGCCCAATTACAGAGTACATATGCACATAATCAAAACAGGAAAACAGTGACTTACAGTTGAAGACAATACAGGACAAGTACAGGGTAACTAAGCATAACTACACCAGCAGACGACACTGAGATAAGTATCAGGTGGCAGAAAAACACCGGGATTTGGTACACACGCCCGCCCAGTTCAGCTGTCAATCATCGCCGGCTGCCGCAGTACGTGTATGGGCAGTCGGACGACCGCCCATACACACACAGCGACGCGCCAATATATCGGTTGTAAACGTCGGTTTACTTACAGGACTAAAAAGCTTATACTTTAAACACTCTTGATACACTTTAATATTGAGCCGCTGCGGCCGCAGTAATTAACCTTTCACCTTTATATTATTCACAAACCTTACGTACACCAGGTCGTACAGTGTACGCACTCTGCGTACGTACGCCGAAAGGGCGTAGTGACTACACAGTTTGCGTACACAGGCCTATACGCTGTTAGCATAATGCAGCAGCCCGAGTGGCTGTTATTACACTGTAAACCTTAGCAAGCAAGGAAATTGGACACGACACCAGATTGTATTTAAAATGCCGGTTCCGACACACCAACATATAATTACTGAAAGGGGGTTACAATAACAATACAATACAATAGAATAATGGCTACAATCAATGGTACATACATGTTTGGTTTCGCCTGCGCTTCCCAGTCTGGTCCTCAGTCATCAAGGTAGATGACCTTCAGAGTCTGTGTGTGGCTGGGCATGCAGCTGGCTCTTTTATACAATATTCCAAAACCTAATACAATGGATACTGTCATCTCTTTGTCCATTGGACACAGGGATGGTCATTTACAGTACAGGAGAGGTCATAGGTCGGTTTGAATAGGTGGGCGATGTCTGTTCCAGGTGCACTTGCAGGTGGTCTCCTCTGGGTTCCCGCCGCATACCAAATGTACAGTAAACACAGTTAATGTTTATATTCTGCTCCTGCGCATAACTATTCGCAGGAGCGTGCGATCTTCTGCAAACCAACACCGGAATATTTCCCTTAAAATACGCTACAGCTGGATACCAAACACCACCTTATAACCTTATTCTGTCCCCTCCTGTCCTGTAAAGGTGAATCCCTTTGTTCTGATACCATTTAAACTATTGTAGCTTGCTGGTGTGATTCAGGGAGACTATGTGTACATTGTGCACTATTTGGATTAAATATGTAATGTGTTTTTAATGCTTTCCCATGCGAACACAAACTCTACCGTAAATACTCATACCACGCGCTAATACGCAGGACCGCGGGAGCGACCATTCGCAAATTGCGAATATGCGCACACACGGCAGAACAAGTACGTGCACGGAGGCCATCTGTGTGTAGTTTGTACGTGATGTGTGTATTGCAATATTTTTCTACTTCGACAGTGTAGATATATTGGCCGTCGGCTGTGCTGCAGTGCCGACGCGATACGTCTGTGAACGACGGTGTTCAGACGTATCACCCGTACACACTGGCCGACGGACCCGCGATATATCGGCCGTTCAAGAGAACGGCTGATATATTGGCCAGTGTGTACCCACCTTAAAGGTTGACAGTTTCAGCAGGTTGACATGACAGCAGTCGACACACAAATGGTTGACGCGTCTTTTTTGGCATTCATACATGTTTTCCCCAAATTTACTTCATTTACTGTCCACGTAGGAATAGTAACCTGGAGATAGCGCAGCGAGCCACCATGCACCGAAGTGTGGCGAATGAAGCGAGCCCATGAGGGTCTACGTTTTTACTGATGGTCGTCGTCACATTACCACACGACACACAAGACTTGACCCAAACAAAACGGAAAAAAAAACTTGTGTCGACCATTGTCATGCCGTTTTGAAACTATTGACCTCATATCTGTCATCCATTTGTACCTGTCGCCCTAACGCACGTCGACCTATCGACTTTCGACCTAAATACTTAGATCTTCTCTACACCATTAATAGTGGCGTATATGCAGGACAGACCTGGGTGACAACACAGCACTGGGGCAGATGGACCAGCAGCCAGTATAACGCTCTTTCCCTGTCAGTCTATCTATAATATATATAAAACACATTGGGTTGCCATGTCTCCCCTCACGCTGCAGAAAGCGCGGGAGCGCAGTGCCTCAGCAGCAGCAGCAGCAGCAGCAGCAGCAGCAGCAGTCCCAGGCTCCCGGCCGCAGTGTCCGCGTTGGCCGCACGGTGGCGCCCGTCCCTCAGGCAGGCAGCAGGCAGGAGGAGGGGGGTGAGGGAGGCTCAGCCATGACTGACACGGACCAAAGTTATCCCGGAATAAGGACAGCACGCATGTGCACGGACCCGGATGTGAAAGGCTCGCCCAGGAGCCGCCTCGTACTGCAGCCGTGCCGGGCTGTGCCGAGCCAAGCGGGACCAGACCGTGCCGGGCGCAAGCGGGCCAGATCGGGTCGCAGACGCGGGAGAGACGCCCCAAGCGGGCCACGCCCGTGCCAGGGCCAGCCACCCGGGGAAATACGCCCGGATCCCACCTCCCGGACCAAGGCACCCCCCAATAGCCCTCTATGTATTCCATTTAGAGTGCTGATAATATTAATAATAATAATAGTGATAATAATAAGTTTCACACATGCCCGGGGCCTGCACCCTGTATATTATACCAGGCAGGGCCATTATATAGAGGCGGGGGGTCTGCAGCCCGCTGTCTCCAAAGCCGGGCTGTCCTGAGTCATTGGCACCCCTAATGCTATATATCGTGGGTGGAAAGTCTGTATATTATAGCCGTTCGCCATATAATCCCATGCCCGCGCCCACCGCTTGCGTCTCACGTGCCGGTTAGCGGATGTACGAGAAAGTCATTGCGTAATATTTGTCCACATAATAATATATGTTTCCGTTAATGAGTGTTAGCCTTGTGGTCTAGGAGTCTTCAAGAAGTCAGGATCAAACTCCCTGGTGGTGCGGAAGTAATGTTTTCCGATAGCGTGGCAGCGCCCCCTGGGTTACGGTGTTTAGGATAACCCCTTCTGTGCCATAATCCCTCCCTTGGGCGCATTATTCGGTTCGTCTAGTTTCCCGGTCCGCGTGCCGAGGATGGATTTCCGCGGGAAGAAGTACGAGCGCGGCAGCAACTGGTCGGACCCGGAGGTGGTGGAGCTGCTCCAGCTGTGGGGCAATGAGTCCGTGCAGATGGAGCTGGAGAGCTGCCTGCGGAACCAGCACGTCTTCAACCGGATCGCCGACGTGCTGCGGGAAAAGGGGATCCACCGGACGGGGGACCAGTGCCGGGAGAAGATCAAGAAAATGAAGCTGGAGTACCGGAGGCTGAAGGACAACAGCAAGACGCTGCGCGGCGGCAGGGCCTGGAAGTTTTACGAAGTGATGGACAGGGTGCTGACCCACCGGCCAACCCTGTCCTATGGAGCCATGGGTCCGAGCGGGGTGCTGGGGCAGCCCGTGCTGCAGAACGCGATATCTGACGGGTTCCATACTCATTTCCCGCAGTACGGTCACGCTCAGCACCCAGAGCTGATGGAGATCAAGTGTGAGGAGGTGCAGTCCGATGAGCAGTGTCTGACCCCAGAGCCGCCCTCTATGACGTACATACACGATTCCAGCGCTGACCAAGAGGAAGAGGAGGAGGAGCAAAGCATGATGGACAGAGGAGCTGTAGACTCGCCTATATCCAGGGTGGAGGTTACCGGTGATGTCAGCGGATCTCCCTCAGGTAGGAAGCTATTGTGAGAACTTGACGTCTCACGGGGTTCTCCAACCAAATAGGGGGCGTGCCAAAATGAACAGAGTACCAGCCACCAGCTTCCCCATTGGTTCTAAAGGTCCCACTTCTTCCGATTTCGCTGGCATTATTCAAGTAAGCCAAGTGGGTGTCACTCTCACCCCCTTCATGAGATTTTCAGTTTTAAAGTGGAGATGCATCAACACCCCATTGACCTATTTGAAAAAGTTTGAGCCATGTGACTAGGGACTAGCGGACTGTGCGCCTGTTACACCTTTGGGGACCACGGTGGATCTCACAAATGCTGTATCCAAGTTACGTTTGCTCCAACCACAACAAAAACTGAATTATTGTTATGTACCAAGTTCTCTACCCCATAAAGGTGCATCTAAACCATTGCTAAAGTTGCCTTAAATTCATAAGAGCTAATTACCGACTGGTTTCTGGGGGTAAATAACTGGACATTTCTGGTTTGTACCTGCCCCCAATTATTTATGTAGGGGAGAATTACGATTAGATATTAAGGTAATTCTCAAGTCAGACGTTTGCCCTGGCTGAGAGGGTATGCCTGGCACCTAATTCCGCAGAGCAACTCAAATGCAAAGCCTTGTTCTGGGAAGTAAGACTAATTAACATTTGTAAGGGTCGCCTTGGAAAAGACTTACAGATGGAGCCATCTTTATCTTGGCCTTTAATAGGATTAATATTATTAATAGTATTAATATTTACTTACATAGTAATTTCTGCTGCACTTTACAAGTGATAACAAACGCAGTAATAAAAGGAGACTGGGTAATAACAGACAGAGGGGTAAGAGGGTTACTCTATATAGGGAAATAGGAATGTGATTCATGAGGGTTAGGACTACATATTGTATACTGGGTCCAGCCAGATTGCAGAGATTATTGGTGGTTGTATAGGGAAATAGGAATACTCTATATAGGGAAATAGGAATGTGATTCATGAGGGTTAGGACTACATATTGTATATTGGGTCCAGCCAGATTGCAGAGATTGTTTGTGGTTGTATGATCCAGTCACACAGCAGTGTTGGATTGGGGTCAGTGGAATGTGTGAGTGAAGAAAGAGAACACATGTAAGTTTTGTGTGAACTGTGTAAAGGGGAGCTAATTGGTTACACTCGCTTATGGAGGTTATGTGGGTGGTTTTGGAATATAAACCACTTAACTGCCAAATATTTGTTTTTTTAAATTGTCATTTTTATTTATTTTTTTATAGCTAAATTATGTAAATACTAGCTATTTAAACCTGATTCAGTATCATTTTTTTTTTTTTTTTTTTTTACAAAAAAGCAAAATCAAGTTTAAATAGCTATTTACATAATGTGATAATTTAAAAAAAACAATTTTGGGCACATTTGTGGAAAAAAAAATAGTTAAAAAAACTTCACTGTATAATGTATTTGCACAATCACATTCACACACTCACTATATATCTATATAATTTTTTAAGGTCTGTCCCGTCTCCTCAATGTGGGCACAGATGAAGCCTGGCATGCGCTCCTGCTGCTCCCATTGCGAGGGACATGGGACAGATCTAGAAGAGGAGAGCCATTCACCGGGCATGGGGTAAATAAGGGACCCAGGGAAGGGTGAATGGACAGAGTGGAGGGCGGGACGGGGATGAGTGATGGGTCCAATATACTAATATGCAGAACGTAACAAAATAATAATTAGAACACTGTGAGGATAATTATGGAACCACTGCCTGCTACAGTGTCTCACCAGGTAAGAGTGCATCCCCAGCGCCCTCAGTTCGTCCACTGACACCGGATGCCCCCACTGCAGCCGGTAAGCCTTTTCCTGATCCACCCAGCCTGCTCTGAGTCCCGTCAGTCCGCCCGCGGCAGAATCAGACTGAGCAGTCAGCACACCAGCACCACAGACAGTGACCCGGCCCAAATGCACAGTGCGCACAACTCAACGCAGCCACAGCCCAGAAGGGGGCAGAGCCACGGCTACTGTTTCTAGAGCGGACTCGGCTGCAATGAGTGTGCTGGCCACAGTAATCGGGCCACAGCGGGAGAGAAGCTGCGGCTTATGGTTTCAGTATCAGTTGCCATATGGAGGGTGCAGCGGGCTTCCCGATCGCTGTGGCCAGCAGTGATCGGGACACACTGGGGTTGGAGCCGTGGATGTGGGGGGACTGGGGGGTTCTTCTGCTATAGGCGGCTGCTGGAAGATTATCTTCCAGCAGCCACCCAGTGGGTGTTTCTGACAAATGCAACCATGTCAGGGAAAGCCCAGCCTAGTATGGTCACATCTGAAGTCTCCACGCCAGGCAAGTGGGAAAGAGGTGAATGCTTGAAGCTTTGAGGACTAGAAGTTATTGTGCAAGGGAGGGCACTCCACAGAGTAACCGTGAATGAGAGCAGATAATGAGTGTGGATGAGGGACAAAGAGCATTGGGTTGTATCAGGGACACATGTAGAGATAAGCGATTAGTACGCTGGTGTAGTTATATAACCTTATGTGCAGCAAGAAGTATTTTATATTCAGTTTGGTATAATACAGACAGCCATGTAGGGACTGACCGCAGCAGGCTCCTCCTGGTGCAATGTATCACAGTAAATGAATAACCTCCTCCAGTTACTAGTTAGAGAAGTCATACAGTCACTGAGCCGGGAATGTAGAGCGCAGCGGTGCGTTATCAGGCGTTCTCTCACACATCGCGGGTCTGTAACAAGTATATGGTGATTCCGGACAAGAGCTGAAGCACAGAACAGGGTCAGTTTCTTATATCTATAGTAGGGTAGGAACAATATACATTGCAGGCAGGGCCCTCTATGTCTGTTATACATTGCACGCAGGGCCCTCTATGTCTGTTATTGCACAGTCTTTTTTTTTTATTGCTATTTGTTCCCAATTGCAAAGTGCAAAAGAATAAAAAATAGATAATTGCCTACTCACCTTTTTATGTGTAACAAATGCAAAGTGACAGTAGTGAGTTTCAATCTGTGACTTTAACATATATACGAGCCTTGTAGTGATTTATATCTATTATATAGTGTTCATTCTAGCACCCTGCACCTTATACCAGTGAAATTAATTTACGAAGATTGTTATAACTTTCATCAAAGATATTTTTCCGTTTTATGTGATATATTTTTCTACATGACTACTATATAACTTTGTATGGTACCGCATTGCAATCTTGTAATATTTGAATGCATCGATCGGAATTCGGGCACAGTCTTACTAATATTTCATATAGGGGAGTGTAGTACTGCCATATAGCCTAAGGGGGCACTGTGACTGTGTTACTTGTTCAGCCCATTGTAATAATGCATAATTCGGAACTCAATCTTACTAATATTTCATATAGGGGAATATAGAGAAGTGTAGTACTGTCATGCAGCCTAAAGGGGGCACTGTTACTTGTTCAGTCCATTGTGATTTTTGTTACTTGTTAAGCCCATTGTGACCATGCTAGTATTTGCAGTTCCACAGCACAAATTGTTTCATTTCTACAAATTTCATTTTTCACCTATTAACTTTCATCATGCATGAGGTCTGACGCTGTTTCCATGTCTACCCCCCAACGCAGGCTTTAGTGAATCCAACATGGCCGGTTCCTCTGGGCAGGGCGGGCGCCAGAGGTTTTGGAGAAAGAGGAAAGTGCGTGAGCCACTGGACGAGCTAGTCTCCCAGATACTGATGGCTCAGCGTTCCACTGAGGAGCGATTCCTTCAGATGGAAGAGCGGAGGTTGGAACAGGAGCAAGAGGCAGAGGACCGGAGGCTGCGCTTGGAGGAACGGCGGCTGCAGCTTGACCGCCAGCATGAGCTACGCATGTTTACGGTTTTTGCCCAGATGCTGGGCATGATACGCCAAGGGGGAGGAGAGCCTGTGCCCTCGTCTGACAGCAGTTTTCCGCAAGAAGGGGACGTTCTGGCGAGAGGACGAGCCGGCAAAGTGCTGGAGCCGGAGATGGGAGACATGTATAATTGCAGCCAGTACAACAGTCCGTACCTCTCCAACCGTGGTAATATACTGTGCGGGTTCCGCGGCTCCTCTGAGGAGGGGTATCGGGCTTATCATGAGGATAAGTACGATGAGGACAAGAACCCTAACGTGAGTTTTATCTCCCAGTCCCTTTCCTCGTGTAGCTTATCCAGCGCCCTTCATCCTAATCTAGTTTTAATATGATTTTCAAGTTAGCAGCAAATGGGTGTGAACGAGCTCTGAGTTACATCTGGGGCCGGATGTAATGGGTTGCGAGAAGGCCGGAGCTCCGGGACTCCGGTCGAACTAGTACATTTTTTTTAAAGCAGCACACATTTACAAGGCAAAACCAACCTGTTTTTTCCTTGTAAACGTTTTCTGCTTTAAACAAAATGTACAAGTTTGGAGTCTTGGAGCTCCGGCCGTCTCGCAAGCCATTACATCCGGCCCCTGGTGTCTGCTTTACTCAATCATCAGTATGTAATCATTGTAATAGAGGCTAACTATACAATATCTATGTAAGAACTGGTTCTGTATCTGTTACTAATAAAAACTTCGCAAAGTAATTTTACACAGTTTAGGTTATCTAAGTTTATAGACCTCTATCCTCAATTACTTACTCCCAGGATCCCCTCTCCGGCAGCTGTCCAATCAGCTGCCACCAGTGCTAGGCAACGACTGACGTTTACATATAATGTTTGTGGCTGTAACACTAGTGTTCACGCTAGGCTGTTTTAGCAGGGCGCCGCACCCTGCTCGACTTTTTAGGGGCAAAATCCGCCCTGCTCTTTCCGCGGCACCCTGCTAAAACAGCCGTCAGCTTCCTGCCCTCTCAGCGTGTAAAGATGCCGTGCGCATGCGCACGGCATCCATTCACGCTAGGGGAGAGAGCTTGGAGGAAGCCCAGCACCTCCATAGGTGCTGGGCACGTCCCCAACAGTGACGCCACCGTCCGCCCACGCCCCCTGTAGTAACGTTTGTGGGCCACACCGCCCACTTAAATGACGTTGTATGGCCACGCCCCCTTTTCGGCCGCGCACGCACACATATGCCCCCGCAGTCCGGCGCCCTGCCTATTATTATTTCTAGAGTGAACACTATAACACTAGTCGGTATAATGTTTATGAATCCTGGGTAAGAGTTTGGAGAACAAACATCTCAATCGTGGAGAACGCTGATCCTGGAGGTATATTATTGTGGGTAGAGCTGTACTTGTAAGTCCTTTTTTTCACAGAGACACCGTAGTGCCAGTGTTTGTCTCTATCACACTTTGCAGCTGTTTTTTATTATTCTTTACCTAATTGTCTACTCATTATACCGTATGCTTTAATCTTCAGGGCATCATCAACTTCGGCACCAGTGAAAATAAACTTTGCTTTGACCTGATGTCCAAGCGGGTGAGTTCTGGTGTAGCAGTTCCCTCTGGGAGTAAGCGGGTTTGTCAGTCATTGGGCTGAAGATAAATATAGGGTTGGCTGAGGGGAGGGTTACTCTACTTACCGACCTCTGTCGGTCTCCTGGCCGCCGGCATTTCATACCCAGCCCTCTGACCGACGGAAAACTCAAATAGTTCTTAGAAAGTTGACGCAAATAGTCTCTCACCCAGTTTAAATGCCATTGCTGAATTGTTCCCAAAAAGTTTTGGGGCTACGTCTAATAAATTGATACAGGTTACACACTTGTGACCGCACAAGACGCTGCAGAACACCTTGGCGGCGGATAAGATCTGTACTTTCCATTTTTCTCTGTCCTCCATCTGGGGGACGCTGCGCCGTTACTTGTGGGTTAGAGGTGTGTGGTAGTGGAGTTTGGCACAGAACTATCAAAAGCTGACTCCTCCCCCCTCTAACCCCTCCCATCTCCTTCCTGCTCAGCCCTGTCCAGTTTTAGTTTTGTGCCTGTGGAGTACAGACACAGTTTTTATTTCTCTTTAGATTTTCTGTTTATTTTTATTTCTTTTGACAAGTACCTAGTCCCTGTTTACAGGTGACAGGTATAACAGTGGAAGAGGGTTAGTATCCCATTCCAGACTGCTGCATGGAGGCCACTATACCTTGGTCACTGGGGCCTTCAGAGAAGAAAGCAGAATCAGGTAACTGGACAGCCACAATCTGTCACTGACAGTATTGGGCTGTCCCTATTTCCTACTGCCTGACTGGGGATATATATACAAGCCGTCGCTTCTCTCCCCTCTCCTCCGCGCCCCCCCGGAGCGCGCGACATCCACAGACAGCCGGATGACTGAACTGGGATGTAATTTGGTGGGGGCGGACTGTGTTTAGGTCCGGGAGGGTGTTATTCACTCCCTGGGACCGTTGCTGTGCTGCCATGACAACCGCTCTGTGTAGCGGCGCACGGGAGCCGAACTTCCGGTTTTGCCGGAGTGAGAGAGAAGTTACGTCAGGCGGGCAGAGGCAGAGCCGTCTTCCCGCCCAGCTCTGCCCGCGCGCGCGCTGCTGTTCACGGCTTCACGGCGCCATCTTCTCTGCCTGCAGACGGGGGGACGCTGTGCTAAGGAGGGGGATCACACTTACACAAAAACCGCAAGTATAAGAGGCGGGGGATCACACTTGGGGGACAAGACATAGTACATCAGAGTACAAAATGACCAGTAAGCCAGAGAAACCTGCAAAGGGAAAAACAACCTCAGTGGTTTATTTCTCATGTTCACAATGTGGCACAAAGCTGGCTAAGGGGAGTGCTGACGCAGGGACCCTCTGTACATCATGCTCTGGGGCACCAGCGGCAGATCAGCAGGCCAGATCCACAGATCAGTCAATGCCCCCTTGGGTCAAGGCTATGGTGGATGCAATTTCAGATTTGCGTCAGTCAAGGTCGGAAGCAGCTTTGGCCCAGACTCAGGTGGAACCGCTGTGGGCCCAGAATATGGGAAAGTGTCTCACTGATTTGACTCAGTCTGTAAATAAATTTGTAAATTCTGCTAGTAGTTCGGCGGCTTCTAAGCGAACGCAGCCGTTGCCCGCTATTACGTTTCCGGGAGAGGAGTTGGATACTCTGACATCTCCATTGGAAGAAGGGGAGGTAGATCCTGAATGGGACGAAAATTCGGCTTGGGAAGATGAGGAATTATCTACTAGTTCAGGTGTTAGGCTACTAATCGAAGCCATTCGTCAGACCCTTAATATTCAGGATGAGGCAGTAGCCGAGACTTCTTCCCCTTTCTTCAAACGACAGAAGAGACAGGTTACTGCCTTCCCTTCTTACTCGCACTTTGCGGATATTTTAAAAGAACCCTGGCTAAAACCGGATTCCCGTTTCCAGGCTCCTAAAAAGTTAAAATTTCTATATCCTTTTACAGAGGAGGATACAAAATTTTGGGAGACTGCCCCAAAGGTAGACGCTCCTATTTCGCATTTAGCAAAAGCTACGGTTATTCCGTCAGTACAGTCTGTGACTTTAAAAGACTCTACCGATAGGAAGATAGAAGCATTACTAAAATCTATGTTTTCCTTATCAGGTGTCTCTCTTCGTCCAGTTCTGGCGAGTGCCTGGGTGCTTAAAGCCGTAGATGAGTGGCTTGCACAGGTTGTATCTGGGATGCAGTCAGACGATCCGTCGGAGGCCATTCAATTAGCAGAACAGATTTCTGAGGCCCTTACTTACGTGGGTGAGGCCTTATTGGATTCGGTGGCGCTACAGTCCCGTGTTTCTGCCTTAACAGTATCCGCAAGACGATCTCTTTGGCTTAGGGTTTGGAATGCTGATTCGGACTCAAAGCAGACCTTGACGGCAGTTCCTTTTGAAGGCGAGTTTCTCTTTGGATCCGAGTTAAAGAAGATCATTTCAGATACTACGGGAGAAAAGAGCCCTTTCCTTCCGTCTGCTCCTAACAAACCAAAACCTACAAGATTTCGGTCCTTTCGTACGCAGGGCAGAGGTAACTTCCAGTCCTTTCGGCCCTTCTCCAGATTTCCACGGAGGGGATCATTCAGAGGTAGAGGAGCTCAGGCTACTCGCAGACCGGCCAGTAAGCCTGCCGACAAGCCTGAGGCATGACGCTTCGGGCCCTCTGGAGGGATCAATACAGGTTGGGGCTCGTTTACTTCACTTCAGGGAAGTGTGGCTCCTATCGAAACCAGATCGGTGGGTAATGGGGGTCATTTCCAGAGGATATATGTTGGATTTCGAAGAGACAGTCCCAACCCGACTATTTGTCACACCTCTCCCAGACGACCCCTCCAGACGTCAAGCTCTCCTTCAGGCAACAGCAACATTATTACAAAATGGAGTAATCCTTCCGGTCCCAGCTCCTCAGAGAGGTCGGGGTTTTTACTCGGGTCTTTTTCTCGTGGACAAGCAGGACGGTTCGTTTCGACCCATTCTAAATCTAAAAGCTCTCAATCCGTACCTCTCATCCCAAAAATTCAGGATGGAATCCATTCGCTCCATTATCGCAGCCATGGAGCCAGGGGAATATTTGGCTTCAATAGACATAAAGGACGCATACCTACATGTTCCAATTTGGATAGGACATCAATCCCTTCTGAGATTTGTAGTAGGGCCGTGGCATTTTCAGTTTCGGGCCCTTCCCTTTGGTCTCTCTACGGCTCCCCGGGTTTTTACGAAGGTCCTGGGTCATGTCGTCGCAGTTCTCCGTTGCAAAGGGGTCAACATCACCCCATACTTGGACGACCTGTTGATCAAGGCACCGTCACCGGAGATTCTCACTCAGAACCTACGTCTAACGACAGAGACTCTACAGTCGTTCGGGTGGATAATCAATTTTCCAAAGTCGTCTTTACTCCCGTCGCAGAAAATGGTTTTTCTGGGTCTTCTATTCGACACCAACAGCCAGAGGGTGTTTCTGCCTACAGACAAGATTCAGGACTTACAAGCCAGAATCAGAACCCTGTTAAAGTTGCCGGCAGTGTCAGTCCTCAGATGCATGCAGGTACTGGGCAAGATGGTGTCCTCATTCGAGGCAGTTCCATACGCCAGATTTCATGCCCGACCTCTTCAAGCTCAGATTCTCCACTGTTGGACTCGGACGGATTCACGTCTCGAACTGCAGTTGATACGCTTGTCGATAAGGACTCGTCAGTCGCTCTACTGGTGGCTTCACAGTCACAATCTGAGGAAGGGTGCGCCGTTCACGGTCTGGTCTTGGATGATGGTAACCACGGACGCAAGCCTCAGCGGTTGGGGAGCAGTGTTCCAGACTCATCATTTACAGGGGCGCTGGAGCACTCAAGAGTCAAAACTACAGATCAACATTCTGGAATTGAGAGCGATCCGATATGCTCTCATTCGGATTCAGACCATGGTGCAAGGCCATCCAGTTCGGGTGCAATCCGACAATGCCACGGCAGTGGCTTACATCAACAAACAGGGAGGAACTCGCAGCTGGTCCGCAATGAGAGAGGTTGCTCAGATTCTCACGTGGGCGGAACGTTGGATTCCCGTGATTTCAGCAATTCACATTCCGGGAGTCGAAAACTGGGAGGCAGATTTTTTGAGTCGTCACACGATTCATCCGGGAGAATGGGAACTTCACCAGGAAGTATTTCTTTCTCTAGTGGATCGCTGGGGAATGCCAGACATAGACCTGATGGCGTCACGCCTCAACAAAAAACTTCCTCTTTACGGATCAAGAACTCAGGATCCTCAAGCATTTCTGATCGATGCACTAACAGCTCCGTGGCAATTTCAGCTGGCTTACGTGTTCCCGCCAATTCCCTTGCTTCCACGTCTACTCCAACGCATTCGGCGAGAAGGCCTTGCAGTAATTCTGGTGGCTCCGGATTGGCCGCGCCGACAGTGGTACACTCTTCTAAACAGCATGGTCGTCGGAGATCCCTTTCGCCTCCCTCTGCGACCAGATCTTCTTCTTCAAGGACCTTGTCGCCACCCAGATTTAAATCGGCTGGCTTTGACGGCTTGGTTCTTGAATCCAACATTTTGAAGGCAAAGGGTCTTTCTCGTGCGGTTGTTCAGACAATGATTCGGGCTAGAAAACCGGTGACTTCTGGCATTTACCATAGAGTATGGCGTATTTACATTGCTTGGTGCGAGAAAAGGAACTTGACTCCGCATTTGTTTAGACTTCCTCGCCTGCTCTCCTTTCTCCAGGAGGGTCTTGACAAGGGTTTAAAACTTTCTTCCCTGAAGGGTCAGGTTTCGGCCTTGTCTGTTCTTTTTCAAAAGAAGTTAGCAATCATCCCAGAGGTTCAAACATTCCTACAGGGTGTACTTCGAATTCAACCACCTTTTGTTCCTCCGATTCCTCCCTGGGATTTAAACTTGGTACTTAAAGCCCTTCAAAATTCTCCATTTGAACCTCTAGAATCTGTGGAACTACGTTATCTAACACAAAAAGTTGTTTTTCTTTTGGCTATTGCCTCAGCTAGACGAGTGTCTGAGTTGGCGGCTCTTTCCTGCAGGCCGCCCTTGTTAGTGTTTCATGACAATCGGGTGGTTCTGCGGACGAAGCCTTCATTTCTTCCAAAGGTTGTTTCAGCATTCCATTTAAATCAGGACATCGTTCTTCCAGCTTTTAATCCGTCATCTTCTCAGGGGGAAGATTCCCATTTGGCTCTCTTGGATGTTGTTCGGGCCTTACGTATTTATTTGTCTCGCACGGAGTCTTTCCGTCGTACGGATTCCTTGTTGGTATTGGTTGATGCTCCCAAACGAGGTTGGCCTGCCTCTAAGAACACTGTGGCCCGTTGGGTAACTTCGGCCATCAGGCAGGCTTACGTGTCCTCAAACGTTTCGGTTCCTGACTCAATTAGGGCTCATTCGACTAGAGCAGTTGGAGCGTCTTGGGCTGTTCGCGGTGGTGCATCTGTTGAGCAACTATGCAGGGCGGCGACCTGGTCGTCAGTCCATACGTTCACAAAGTTTTACCGGTTTCATACGGTTGGTTTGGAGACTGCCTCTGTTGGGCGTCGTATTTTACAGACGGCTATGCCGTCAACGTCTCCCTCCTCTCATTAGCTTGCTTTGGGAAGTCCCACAAGTAACGGCGCAGCGTCCCCCAGATGGAGGACAGAGAAATTGGGATTTTTGTTTACTTACCGTAAAATCTCTTTCTCTGAGTCCATCTGGGGGACGCTGCGATCCCTCCCATAGTTTGTCTGGTTTAATTGGTTAATTTTTTATTCTGGTCTATCTCCTTTGGCTTGGCTAAATGTTAACTGAACAGGGCTGAGCAGGAAGGAGATGGGAGGGGTTAGAGGGGGGAGGAGTCAGCTTTTGATAGTTCTGTGCCAAACTCCACTACCACACACCTCTAACCCACAAGTAACGGCGCAGCGTCCCCCAGATGGACTCAGAGAAAGAGATTTTACGGTAAGTAAACAAAAATCCCAATTTTAACTGTACTAGAAAAATAATACTTTGAAAGTAGTTACTGCGACTAACAAAAAAGTTTAAGAAGGAAGACAGAATATTTTAGGAACTTTCTGCACTCATCCCCAATACCCCGTCACCTGGGCAGAAGTTTATATAAATTCACCAGTAACATTTTGAAATAAAAAAATAATAAAAACTTTGCTGTCGAAACAACTTTTCTATAAAGTTAAGTATGGAACAGTCTTGTAATAATGTCACCTCTTCCATTTCCATTTCTGCAGCTAACGCAGAGTGACATGAATGTAATTGAGCCGCCGCTGCTTCAGTACCCAGACTGGAAAGGGCACAGCTTGTGAGTATTGCACCGCTTCTTCATTGATTAGTTGTTGACCTATTAAACAGCAAGTAAGGCCGCTAATTGGTATTACTCTGTAGAAAAGACTGTGTTTTACTTTGCTGCAAAATATACATTAGGGGGGGAATTCATTTTGATGCCGAACGGATTTGCTGGCTGATTCCACTACACCTGCCACCGTAACCCAGCTGAATCTCGCTCAAAAGTTTTTGTTACAACACAGGGTAGCGAGCACTTTTCAGATCGGCCGGCAAAGGGTGAGACTCGCTTCCTCTACCAGCAAATGAATTCCCCCCCCTAAGTAACAAGTGTTTGGCTAAATAAATCCACCTACTCTTTCACGCCTCTGCAGCAGGTTGTAGAGAGCGATTGGCAGCTTTTTTGACTTGCTGGGCTTGATTCATAGATTTATGCAAATGCTTTCGCAGCTGCGAATTTGTACGCAGCAGCTGTGCGAAAATATGGAAATATCGCTGCGACCTGGATTTGTATTCAAACGCCCATCAGCCACATTGGAAATTCCAGCGGCTGCGTACAAAGATGCAGCATCCCTCGCAGATATTATCCAAGGTTTGGTAATCCCTTTGGTTGCGCAGGAGGAAGAAAGATGCCAGAGTCATTGCAGTTGAGTACGGGATTGCAGTCGCAGCCTCAAACAACCCTCCCCCCCCAAAAGGTCACAACACTCCTGTGTTTTTGCCACCACTCCCCATTACCTCCCCCAAGCAGTGGGCATGTATCTTGTAGGATCCCAACCCCTGATGCCAAATACAAATGGGACCCCTCATGGGGTTTGGACCTATATAGTCAGAATCTGTCAGTCCACAAGATAATTTGTGTTTTTGAAAGTCCCAGAAATATTACCCAGCTGTGTTGTATACTCTAAATTTACCAGCTTGAAAAAGTTCTCCAAATGTACGTCTTGAGGACGGCAAAGGTGAAGTGAGCTGTAACAGTTCAAAAGTGCTGGTCCTGATGTGAAGTTAGCGGTCCAAAGTGTATCCAGAGGGTGAAGGATCAAATTCTTGAGGGCACTTTCTACAACGAGACGCGTTAAGCAAGTAGCCCCATTTGGATCCTCCGGCTGTAGCTGTCTGCAGCTGGGTGGCTCTTGAAGCCATGGTTCTTCAAAGTTAGTTTTAGACAATTCTTGATGCCTTCCCCTTCCTGCATCTGCCATAGAGTGTGGAAGGGGAAGACCAAGTGTGGCCTCGTTATGCCCCAGTTACTCCTAGGTTTTCACCTCATTATCAAGGTTCTGTATTGTGTTTCTAGATGCCTTCTAGCCTATCCCAGCTCGATGCTATCTTCCAGCGTACTTAAGGTGGGTACACACTAAGGGACGTGCTCTATGAGCGATGGCGCCTAGTGTTTTCCACTCCCGGGCTCGGCGGCCATGCAGGCAGCTCTTGGGCGACAGTCCAGATTGAGCTGCCTGCACGGCCGACAGCGAGGGTCGTTAACGACCCGCGGGGCTGAGCATCGTTAGTCGGCGGCATACACATTTGCCGAGAAAATGAGCAACGTCACTTAGGAATGGTGAAAATGAGCGGCGTCGCTCATTTTCTCGGCAAGTGTGTAAGCACCTTTAGAGTTGTCCTTCATACACACTTAAAACCAAATGCATTTCAGAGGCTCCACATCAACCAAGAAATGTTGGTGCCATCCTTGTGCCCCCACCCCATATACACTGAGTCTGTACCCTGGTTCCACCTTTCACGAGCTCCAGCACTTAGGTTCCTTGTTGGATGTCTGCATGGTTCAGCATCTCCTCCCAGTTAGTCTCCAGCGGGATCCACGCTGAAAGTCACATTAGCTTACACAGTGGGGTTATGTCCCTCTCCCACTACAGTTTTCCATTCTTTGCATTTAGTAAATACTTATGTAACGCACGTTGCTTTGTACTTTGTGACCAAACCCGCAGTGATTGAGTAAATCTTACACTCTTTTTATTTCAGTTTAAGAGAAGAAGTCGCCCGTTTCTTGACTTATTACTGTAAGGCACCAGCCCCGTTACAACCAGAAAATGTAAGTAGTACTTGTATATTTGGTAGCTTATCAGGGGTGTAGTATGGTTTGCCGGCAGCCGGGTTCCTGACAGCGGGGCGAGCGCAAATGAGCCCCTTGCGGGCACGGTGGTGCGCTACGCGCTATTTATTCTCCCTCCAGGGGGGTTGTGGACCCCCAAGAGGCAAAATAGGTGTCTGTATGCCGGCTGCCGGGATCCCAACAGCCGCTATACTGAATACCACCCCTTATCAGGGACATCTCTTCAGGTGTCTCAGTGTATTGTCCCTGCAATTTCCACAAATAGGTAACTGTCAATTTACATATTGTAGCTGATTAGCTGGTGCATTATCACCTTGCATTTATCACTGCTTTATCACTTCTCCAGGCTTAATACATCTGCCCCACTGTGTGTTACAGGGAATTGTTCGAAATGTTTTACATTTGGCTTCTTATTTAATAATAATAAAGCAGGATTCATCCACCCTACCTTTATACCAGGGTTTTCATATAATGTACTATCCCATTGCTGGGCCGCTCCCCTCTTTTCACAGAGGTACCCCCATGTCTGTCTATGTTTTACATGTATAATGTCCCACTTTTCGCGCTGCTACAATGTAACAGCTGATTGTGTGTGTTTTGTTTTTTTCTACCAGGTGGTTATATTAAATGGCTGCGGTTCCCTGTTCTCGTGTTTGGCTGCGGTCCTGTGTGATCCCGGAGGTAAGACTGTTCCTTGCGCCGTAGCTTCTCATTGAAAGCATTTTTGTTTTGTTTTTTACACATATGTTACCATGTACATGTTATTATCATTACCCTTTATTATTATTTGTATAAAGCGCTGCCATGTTACTCGGCACTGTACATTGAGGGATCATGACACATACATACAAAGATGTGAAGCAGAAGGGAAGGATGGTCCTACACTACAGAGGTCTGAAGGTTACACATTAGGTCGCGGAATAAATGCAGCCTCCATTGGTAACTGGCGATTCTGTGCAGCTGCCAGTGGTGTAGTTAGAATTAGGAGAGATGGAGACACATGATGATCTATTCAATAAAGAAGTCTAGCTGTTCTTCACCTTGGATGTTACCCAAACCTCCATCCTGTTCTGGTTCTAGAGAACTCTTGTCGCTCTTGTGCTGCACGAGAACTCTTGTGGTTATTATCCGCTCAGAGCAGCAGAGCGCCCTGCGTTTATATTCATTATCATGCTCGCTGCTGAGAGACAGGGTTCTTGTTCCCCACGGTCGGTGGATGCTGCTGTCACCTAAGGGGCGCAGAAATCACCAGGCGGAACAGGGATAGCAGCAATAAGCGTTGATCTCACTGGGTCCTGCAGCTGACCTGAGATGGCAGCAGTAATGACAGCTGATCTCACTGGGTCCTGCAGCTGACCTGAGATGGCAGCAGTAATGACAGCTGATCTCACTGGGTCCTGCAGCTGACCTGAGATGGCAGCAGTAATGACAGCTGATCTCACTGGGTCCTGCAGCTGACCTGAGATGGCAGCAGTAATGACAGCTGATCTCACTGGATCCTGCAGCTGACCTGAGATGGGAGCAGTAATGACAGCTGATCTCACTGGATCCTGCAGCTGACCTGAGATGGCTGCATCAATGATTGCTGATCCCACTGGGTCCTGCAGCTGACATGAGATAACAGTTGATCCCACTGGGTCCAGCAGTTGACCTAAGATGGCAACAGCAATGATAGCCAATCTCACTGACAGCTGATCTCACTGGGTCCTGCAGCTGACCTGAGATGGCAGCAGTAATGACAGCTGATCTCACTGGGTCCTGCAGCTGACCTGAGATGGCAGCAGTAATGACAGCTGATCTCACTGGGTCCTGCAGCTGACCTGAGATGGCAGCAGTAATGACAGCTGATCTCACTGGGTCCTGCAGCTGACCTGAGATGGCAGCAGTAATGACAGCTGATCTCGCTGGATCCTGCAGCTGACCTGAGATGGCAGCAGTAATGACAGCTGATCTCACTGGATCCTGCAGCTGACCTGAGATGGCAGCAGTAATGACAGCTGATCTCACTGGATCCTGCAGCTGACCTGAGATGGCTGCATCAATGATTGCTGATCCCACTGGGTCCTGCAGCTGACATGAGATAACAGTTGATCCCACTGGGTCCAGCAGTTGACCTAAGATGGCAACAGCAATGATAGCCAATCTTACTGATAGCTGATTTCACTGGATCCTGCAGCTGACCTGAGGTGACCGCATCAATGATTGCTGATCCCACTGGGTCCTGCAGCTGACCTGAGATGACAGCAGTGATGACAGCTGATTTCACTGGGTCCTGCAGCTGACCTGATGTGACAGCATCAGTGACAGCTGATCCCACTGGGTCCTGCAGCTGACCTGATGTGACAGCATCAGTGACAGCTGATCCCACTGGGTCCTGCAGCTGAATCTGATGTGACAGCATCAGTGACAGCTGATCCCACTGGGTCCTGCAGCTGACCTGAGATGACAGCTGATCCCACTGGGTCCATCAGTTGACCTAAGGTTGCAGCAGTAATGACAGCTGATCTCACTGGTTCCTGCAGCTGACCTGAGATGGAAGCAGTAATGACAGCTGATCTCACTGGATCGTGCAGCTGACCTGAGATGGCAGCAGTAATGACAGCTGATCTCACTGGATCCTGCAGCTGACCTGAGATGGCAGCATCAATTATTGCTGATCCCACTGGATCCTGCAGCTGACATGAGATAACAGCTGATCCCACTGGGTCCAGCAGTTGACCTAAGATGGCAACAGCAATGATAGCCAATCTCACTGACAGCTGATTTCACTGGATCCTGCAGCTGACCTGAGGTGACCGCATCAATGATTGCTGATCTCAGTGGGTCCTGCAGCTGATCTGAGATGGCAGCAGTGATGACAGCGGATTTCACTGGGTCCTGCAGCTGACCTGAGATGGAAGCAGTAATGACAGCTGATCTCACTGGGTCCTGCAGCTGACCTGAGATGGCAGCAGTAATGACAGCTGATCTCACTGGATACTGCAGCTGACCTGAGATGGCAGCAGTAATGACAGCTGATCTCACTGGATACTGCAGCTGACCTGAGATGGCTGCATCAATTATTGCTGATCCCACTGGATCCTGCAGCTGACATGAGATAACAGCTGATCCCACTGGGTCCAGCAGTTGACCTAAGAAGGCAACAGCAATGATAGCCAATCTCACTGACAGCTGATTCCACTGGGTCCTGCAGCTGACCTGAGTTGACCGCATCAATGACAGCTGATCCCAATGGGTCCTGCAGCTGACCTTAGATGGCAGCAGTGATGACAGCTGATTTCACTGGGTCCTGCAGCTGACCTGACATGGCATACCATAGACCATTCAAGACTACCCATTCCTTGATGACCTCTTGGCTACACCATGTCATTTCTCACTGCCTTCACAATTATATAATGGTTTTATATTTGTTTGTAGTTGATTATGTGGGAGGATCAGCACAGAGCTGACCAAAAGGTGACACCAGCAATGTACCAATCTCATGGGTTCTATTCTGAACTCTGTATGACATGATAGCGTCGTCTGTATTATAATTGGTCTTGCTAGTTATGTGTACTGGCTGTTTTACATTTCTTCCACCTGCTGCTACTTTTTGCATTACAGATGCCATTCTGATCGCTACCCCGTTCTATGGAGGAATCACGCAGAGCATATTCCTGTACAGCGGCATAAAGTTGGTCTATGTGCACTTGGGGAGCAAGGTGAGGGGTAATGCTGTGTGATTATTTTGCTGTGATCTGCTGTACTCTTGGGGGGTGCTGTACGCTGAGTAAGGATGGGACAGTGCTGTGATCTGCTGTACGCTGAGTGTGTAAGGTGAGGTGGCGCAGGGACCTGCTGTACGCTGGGTGTGTAAGGTGAGGTGATGCAGGGACCTGCTGTACGCTGGGTGTGTAAGGTGAGGTGGCGCAGGGACCTGCTGTACGCTGGGTGTGTAAGGTGAGGTGATGCAGGGACCTGCTGTACGCTGGGTGTGTAAGGTGAGGTGATGCAGGGACCTGCTGTACGCTGGGTGTGTAAGGTGAGGTGGCGCAGTGACCTGCTGTACGCTGGTTGTGGAAGGTGAGGTGGCGCAGTGACCTGCTGTACGCTGGTTGTGTAAGGTGAGGTGGCGCAGTGACCTGCTCTTCACTGGTTGTGTAAGGTGAGGTGGCGCAGGGACCTGCTGTACGCTGGGTGTGTAAGGTGAGGTGGCGCAGTGACCTGCTGTACGCTGGTTGTGGAAGGTGAGGTGGCGCAGTGACCTGCTGTACGCTGGTTGTGTAAGGTGAGGTGGCGCAGTGACCTGCTCTTCACTGGTTGTGTAAGGTGAGGTGGCGCAGGGACCTGCTGTACGCTGGGTGTGTAAGGTGAGGTGATGCAGGGACCTGCTGTACGCTGGGTGTGTAAGGTGAGGTGATGCATGGACCTGCTGTACGCTGGGTGTGTAAGGTGAGGTGGCGCAATGACCTGCTGTACGCTGGGTGTGTAAGGTGAGGTGACGCAGGGACCTGCTGTACGCTGGGTGTATAAGGTGAGGTGATGCAGGGACCTGCTGTACGCTGGGTGTGTAAGGTGAGGTGGCGCAGTGACCTGCTGTACGCTGGTTGTGGAAGGTGAGGTGGCGCAGGGACCTGCTGTACGCTGGGTGTGTAAGGTGAGGTGGCGCAGTGACCTGCTCTTCACTGGGTGTGTAAGGTGAGGTGGCGCAGGGATCTGCTGTACGCTGGTTGTGTAAGGTGAGGTGGCGCAATGACCTGCTGTGTACGCTGGGTGTGTAAGGTGAGGTGATGCAGGGACCTGCTGTACGCTGGGTGTGTAAGGTGAGGTGACGCAGGGACCTGCTGTACGCTGGTTGTGGAAGGTGAGGTGGCGCAGTGACCTGCTGTACGCTGGTTGTGTAAGGTGAGGTGGCGCAGGGACCTGCTGTAAGGTGAGGTGGCGCAGGGACCTGCTGTACGCTGGGTGTGTAAGGTGAGGTGACGCAGGGATCTGCTGTACGCTGGGTGTGTAAGGTGAGGTGACGCAGGGATCTGCTGTACGCTGGGTGTGTAAGGTGAGGTGACGCAGGGACCTGCTGTACGCTGGGTGTGTAAGGTGAGGTGACGCAGGGATCTGCTGTACGCTGGTTGTGTAAGGTGAGGTGACGCAGGGACCTGCTGTACGCTGGGTGTGTAAGGTGAGGTGACGCAGGGATCTGCTGTACGCTGGGTGTGTAAGGTGAGGTGACGCAGGGACCTGCTGTACGCTGGGTGTGTTAGGTGAGGTGACGCAGGGATCTGCTGTACGCTGGTTGTGTAAGGTGAGGTGACGCAGGGACCTGCTGTACGCTGGGTGTGTAAGGTGAGGTGGCGCAGGGACCTGCTGTGCGCTGGTTGTGTAAGGTGAGGTGGCGCAGGGACCTGCTGTACGCTGGGTGTGTAAGGTGAGGTGGTGCAGGGACCTGCTGTACGCTGGGTGTGTAAGGTGAGGTGGCGCAGGGACCTGCTGTACGCTGGGTGTGTAAGGTGAGGTGGCGCAGGGACCTACTGTACGCTAGGTGTGTAAGGTGAGGTGGCGCAGGGACCTGCTGTACGCTGGGTGTGTAAGGTGAGGTGGCGCAGTGACCTGCTCTTCACTGGGTGTGTAAGGTGAGGTGGCGCAGGGATCTGCTGTACGCTGGTTGTGTAAGGTGAGGTGGCGCAATGACCTGCTGTGTACGCTGGGTGTGTAAGGTGAGGTGATGCAGGGACCTGCTGTACGCTGGGTGTGTAAGGTGAGGTGACGCAGGGACCTGTTGTACGCTGGATGTGGAAGGTGAGGTGGCGCAGTGACCTGCTGTACGCTGGTTGTGTAAGGTGAGGTGGCGCAGGGACCTGCTGTACGCTGGGTGTGTAAGGTGAGGTGGCGCAGGGACCTGCTGTACGCTGGGTGTGTAAGGTGAGGTGACGCAGGGATCTGCTGTACGCTGGGTGTGTAAGGTGAGGTGACGCAGGGATCTGCTGTACGCTGGGTGTGTAAGGTGAGGTGGCGCAGGGACCTGCTGTACGCTGGGTGTGTAAGGTGAGGTGGCGCAGGGACCTGCTGTACGCTGGGTGTGTAAGGTGAGGTGGCGCAGGGACCTGCTGTACGCTGGGTGTGTAAGGTGAGGTGACGCAGGGATCTGCTGTACGCTGGGTGTGTAAGGTGAGGTGACGCAGGGATCTGCTGTACGCTGGGTGTGTAAGGTGAGGTGACGCAGGGACCTGCTGTACGCTGGGTGTATAAGGTGAGGTGACGCAGGGATCTGCTGTACGCTGGTTGTGTAAGGTGAGGTGACGCAGGGACCTGCTGTACGCTGGGTGTGTAAGGTGAGGTGACGCAGGGATCTGCTGTACGCTGGGTGTGTAAGGTGAGGTGACGCAGGGACCTGCTGTACGCTGGGTGTGTTAGGTGAGGTGACGCAGGGATCTGCTGTACGCTGGTTGTGTAAGGTGAGGTGACGCAGGGACCTGCTGTACGCTGGGTGTGTAAGGTGAGGTGACGCAGGGACCTGCTGTACGCTGGGTGTGTAAGGTGAGGTGATGCAGGGACCTGCTGTACGCTGGGTGTGTAAGGTGAGGTGATGCAGGGACCTGCTGTACGCTGGGTGTGTAAGGTGAGGTGACGCAGGGACCTGCTGTACGCTGGGTGTGTAAGGTGAGGTGACGCAGGGACCTGCTGTACGCTGGGTGTGTAAGGTGAGGTGACGCAGGGACCTGCTGTACGCTGGTTGTGGAAGGTGAGGTGGCGCAGTGACCTGCTGTACGCTGGTTGTGTAAGGTGAGGTGGCGCAGGGACCTGCTGTGCGCTGGTTGTGTAAGGTGAGGTGGCGCAGGGACCTGCTGTACGCTGGGTGTGTAAGGTGAGGTGGCGCAGGGACCTGCTGTACGCTGGGTGTGTAAGGTGAGGTGGCGCAGGGACCTGCTGTACGCTGGGTGTGTAAGGTGAGGTGGCGCAGGGACCTACTGTACGCTAGGTGTGTAAGGTGAGGTGGCGCAGGGACCTGCTGTACGCTGGGTGTGTAAGGTGAGGTGGCGCAGGGACCTGCTGTACGCTGGGTGTGTAAGGTGAGGTGGCGCAGGGATCTGCTGTACGCTGGGTGTGTAAGGTGAGGTGGCGCAGGGACCTGCTGTACGCTGGGTGTGTAAGGTGAGGTGGCGCAGGGACCTGCTGTACGCTGGGTGTGTAAGGTGAGGTGGCGCAGTGACCTGCTGTACGCTGGTTGTGGAAGGTGAGGTGGCGCAGTGACCTGCTGTACGCTGGTTGTGGAAGGTGAGGTGGCGCAGGGACCTGCTGTACGCTGGGTGTGTAAGGTGAGGTGGCGCAGTGACCTGCTCTTCACTGGGTGTGTAAGGTGAGGTGGCGCAGGGATCTGCTGTTCGCTGGTTGTGTAAGGTGAGGTGGCGCAATGACCTGCTGTGTACGCTGGGTGTGTAAGGTGAGGTGATGCAGGGACCTGCTGTACGCTGGGTGTGTAAGGTGAGGTGACGCAGGGACCTGCTGTACGCTGGTTGTGGAAGGTGAGGTGGCGCAGTGACCTGCTGTACGCTGGTTGTGTAAGGTGAGGTGACGCAGGGATCTGCTGTACGCTGGGTGTGTAAGGTGAGGTGACGCAGGGATCTGCTGTACGCTGGGTGTGTAAGGTGAGGTGACGCAGGGACCTGCTGTACGCTGGGTGTGTAAGGTGAGGTGACGCAGGGATCTGCTGTACGCTGGTTGTGTAAGGTGAGGTGACGCAGGGACCTGCTGTACGCTGGGTGTGTAAGGTGAGGTGATGCAGGGATCTGCTGTACGCTGGGTGTGTAAGGTGAGGTGACGCAGGGACCTGCTGTACGCTGGGTGTGTAAGGTGAGGTGACGCAGGGATCTGCTGTACGCTGGTTGTGTAAGGTGAGGTGACGCAGGGACCTGCTGTACGCTGGGTGTGTAAGGTGAGGTGATGCAGGGACCTGCTGTACGCTGGGTGTGTAAGGTGAGGTGATGCAGGGACCTGCTGTACGCTGGGTGTGTAAGGTGAGGTGACGCAGGGACCTGCTGTACGCTGGGTGTGTAAGGTGAGGTGACGCAGGGACCTGCTGTACGCTGGTTGTGGAAGGTGAGGTGGCGCAGTGACCTGCTGTACGCTGGTTGTGTAAGGTGAGGTGGCGCAGGGACCTGCTGTACGCTGGGTGTGTAAGGTGAGGTGACGCAGGGATCTGCTGTACGCTGGGTTTGTAAGGTGAGGTGACGCAGGGATCTGCTGTACGCTGGGTGTGTAAGGTGAGGTGACGCAGGGACCTGCTGTACGCTGGGTGTGTAAGGTGAGGTGACGCAGGGATCTGCTGTACGCTGGTTGTGTAAGGTGAGGAGACGCAGGGACCTGCTGTACGCTGGATGTGTAAGGTGAGGTGACGCAGGGATCTGCTGTACGCTGGGTGTGTAAGGTGAGGTGACGCAGGGACCTGCTGTACGCTGGGTGTGTAAGGTGAGGTGACGCAGGGATCTGCTGTACGCTGGTTGTGTAAGGTGAGGTGACGCAGGGACCTGCTGTACGCTGGGTGTGTAAGGTGAGGTGACGCAGGGACCTGCTGTACGCTGGGTGTGTAAGGTGAGGTGGCGCAGGGACCTGCTGTACGCTGGGTGTGTAAGGTGAGGTGGCGCAGGGACCTGCTGTACGCTGGGTGTGTAAGGTGAGGTGACGCAGGGACCTGCTGTACGCTGGGTGTGTAAGGTGAGGTGACGCAGGGATCTGCTGTACGCTGGTTGTGTAAGGTGAGGTGACGCAGGGACCTGCTGTACGCTGGGTGTGTAAGGTGAGGTGACGCAGGGACCTGCTGTACGCTGGGTGTGTAAGGTGAGGGCGCAGGGACCTGCTGTAAGCTGGGTGTGTAAGGTGAGGTGACGCAGGGACCTGCTGTACGCTGGGTGTGTAAGGTGAGGTGACGCAGGGATCTGCTGTACGCTGGTTGTGTAAGGTGAGGTGATGCAGGGACCTGCTGTACGCTGGGTGTGTAAGGTGAGGTGATGCAGGGATCTGCTGTACGCTAGGTGTGTAAGGTGAGGTGACGCAGGGACCTGCTGTACGCTGGGTGTGTAAGGTGAGGTGACGCAGGGATCTGCTGTACGCTGGTTGTGTAAGGTGAGGTGACGCAGGGACCTGCTGTACGCTGGGTGTGTAAGGTGAGGTGACGCAGGGACCTGCTGTACGCTGGGTGTGTAAGGTGAGGTGGCGCAGGGACCTGCTGTACGCTGGGTGTGTAAGGTGAGGTGGCGCAGGGACCTGCTGTACGCTGGGTGTGTAAGGTGAGGTGGCGCAGGGACCTGCTGTACGCTGGGTGTGTAAGGTGAGGTGACGCAGGGACCTGCTGTGCACTGGTGTTTCGATTGAATGCCTTTGTGAGAAAGTACGCACACTTATGAGTTCACCAAAGAAATGCAGTTACATGTGTGTGCTAAGTTGCATTCATCTTTAGATGTGTGACTCAGCATAGTATATAACACTTGTGTAAAGCCGATGATGCTATTAGGGTTATAATCCAGCTGCTGAGAATCTAGCCCGTATCATCGTGATGATAATGACTGGTGTTTGGTCCTGCAGTAATGTCATGTAGCCTTATGGTGGCTAAGCCTAAGGCTGGATTCCCTAGGAGAGCAGGGCCCTCCCTGGGGTGATATAATGGGGATCCGGTCTGAAGATCGATAGTGTCTAGGTCGACAATGTTTAGGTCGACCACTATAGGTCGACAGTCACTAGGTCGACATGGATGGAAGGTCGACAGGGTTTCTAGGTCGACAGGTCTAAAGGTCGACATGAGTTTTTCACATTTTTTTATTTTATTTTTTTTTTGGATTTTTTCATACTTAACAATCCACGTGGACTACGATTGGAACGGTAAAGTGTGCCGAGCGAAGCGGTAGCGGAGCAAAGGCACCATGCCCGAAGCATGGCTAGCGAAGCGAGCCATGCGAGGGGACGCGATGCACTAATTTGGGATCCCGGTCACTCTACAAAGAAAAGACACAAAAAAAAAAAAATCCTCATGTCGACCTTTAGACCTGTCGACCTAGCACATGTCGACCTAGAAACCCTGTCGACCTTCCATCAATTTCGACCTAGTGACTGTCGACCTATAGTGGTCGACCTAAACATTGTCGACCTAGATACTGTCGATAAAACGAACCACACCCGATAAAATGTTAAATTTTGGGCTTTATCAATTTCCGGGTAAAGAGATAGAGGTTTCCCCCTGCTCTGAGGGACAGTGATGATAGTGAGGGTAAAACGTAACATGTCTCCTCTCTCTGGTTCTCAGATATCTCCCCAAGGAACCCGTCCTTTCCAACTTACTGTACCCAAGATGGAGTCAGCCCTGCAGACAGCCAGAGAGGAGGTGAGTCTGGGGGGATGTTCCCAGTAACCGCTGTAGTCTACACTTCTCTTCCATCCAGTTGGGGAACACAGGGTTATAGAGTGCGGTACAGGAGCTTGGGCACTTTCACATTATAATACCCCAATCTCAGGCTGCTCCCCATCTGCACTCCTATCCCCGCTGATCCAATGCAACCGAGACCGCACTGACCACACAGGTGAATCGGCCAATCTAATACCCACCCAGTCAGAGTGGGAACAGAACCTGCGGCGAGCACACCGAGGCGAGCCTGCAAGGGGACTCTGCGCTCGCCCCGCTGCCCGCATACTGACAGGCCGGGGATATGGAGGGAGAGAAGTGTCCGGTTTAGTGTAGAATAATGAAAGTGCCCAAACTCCTTACTGAGCCCTTACAACCAAGATTCCAATGTCCCCCAGTTAGAAGAGTATTTCATGTATGTATAAACCTCCCATTATTACATGCTGCAGTGCCCTCTACTGGTTGCACTCATCCTGCATGCTGTCATGTGTCTTGTTTCTTCCAGGGCACCAATGTAAAGGCTCTCATCCTTATTAATCCCCACAACCCGCTGGGAGACGTGTACTCCGCTTCTGAAATGGTGGAATTCCTGGAGTTTGCCAAACGGTATAAGTGCAGGTTGCTTGCAGTATATGTAGTTAGATGTCAGGAGTGTGTTCTAGTGATCATGTGACCCACTAACCTGTTCTAGTGATATGATTGTATCGTGTACAACACTAACATGTTCTAGTGATGTGCTTGTATCGTGTACAACACTAACATGTTCTAGTGATGTGACTGTATCGTGTACAACACTAACATGTTCTAGTGATATGATTGTATCGTGTACAACACTAACATGTTCTAGTGATATGATTGTATCGTGTACAACACTAACATGTTCTAGTGATATGATTGTATCGTGTACAACACTAACATGTTCTAGTGATGTGCTTGTATCGTGTACAACACTAACATGTTCTAGTGATGTGACTGTATCGTGTACAACACTAACATGTTCTAGTGATGTGATTGTATCATGTACACCACTAACATGTTCTAGTGATGTGATTGTATCATGTACTCCACTAACATGTTCTAGTGATGTGCTTGATCGTGCCCCATTAACATGTTCTTGCGATGTGATTGTATTGTGTACAACACTAACATGTTCTAGTGATGTGATTGTGTTGTGTGCCCCACTAACACGTTCTAGTGATGTGATTGTATCGTGTACACCACTTGTATGTTCTAGTGTTGTGATTGTATCGTGTACCACACTTACATGTTCTAGTGATGTGATTCAATCATGTGCCCCACTAACATGTTCTAGTACTAACATGTTCTAGTGATGCATTTGTACCGTGTGCCTCACTAACATATTCTAATGATGTATGCCCCATTACAAATGTGCTAGTGATGCGTTTGTATCCTGTTCCACACTAACATGTTTTGTGTTGTATGCATGTGTGCCATGTAAACTGTTCAACTTTTATTCAAAACGACATCACACGTATAAGATCCCATGTCCGTCTTATTTATTTGGTTCACTAGTTGTCCATAGCTGTGTACTGGGAGACCTTACAGTGACACACAGACATTCCAATATAAGAAGGTACAGACAATACAAGGGGAAATTTAGGCAACAAAGTGAGTGACCGTTGCAAACATTATCAGTCAGTGCCCTGGGAAGGGAGGACAGTAGTAATCAGTCACTGACTATGCGGGAGCACACTGGATGTGGAGATTGTTCATGGTGAGAACCCAGAGGGAACCAAGAAGGTGGAGGGCCTTGCCCGTGAGAGTTTGTAGTCAGAGGAGTAAAACTAGGAGTTGACCTGGGAAAAGGTGAAGAGGTGGACGTAGTTAAGAGTGTGATGAGGGCTAGTGGGCTTTAATGAACAGTTATGTTTTCAGGGCAAATTTTAAACTGTGCAGGGTGGTAGACAGTCCGATACGGAGGGGGGAGTAAAACGGCCCTACAGGAGTAGTAGATGCGCGAGTGTGTAGAGATAATCTGCGCAGAGGCAAGTCAACAATCGGAGGTGGAGCGAAGACAGCAAGGGGGGAGTGTGGACTGAGATGAAGTTAGAGATATAGGTGGGAGAGGAGTGACTGAGTGCTTAGAATGTTAGGGTGATGAGCTTAATCTGGAATCGGTAGGTGAAGGGAGTAAGTGTCTGAGAGGAATCAGAGCGACAGAACAGGAAGATAATGCATAGCAGCACTGAGGATAAGTGCAGTGAAAGGGAGAATAGAGAGTAGTTAAAGGAGGGAGACAGAATGGAAGGAGACTGAGGAGAGAGTATTGGGGAAGAGGGAAAGAGGCGGAGGTAGAGCTGGAAGCAGAGACAGAAGGAACGGTTAGAAAGGTAGAAGGACAGCCATGAGAGGATAGTGTCTTGGGGCCCAAGAAAGTGGAGGTCTTGTAGAAGGAGGTGGTGGGCAGCCCACAGGCCAAGGAGTATAGAAATGGAAAAGTGACATTGGAAGATGCGTTGTTCCAGAAGTTTGGAAGCAAAGGGGAGGAGGCAGATGGGGCTGTAGTTATAGAGGGAGTGCTGATAGAGAATGGGAGAGATAAGGATTTGTGTAAA
Organism: Pseudophryne corroboree; assembly: GCF_028390025.1. Taxonomy (NCBI): domain Eukaryota; kingdom Metazoa; phylum Chordata; class Amphibia; order Anura; family Myobatrachidae; genus Pseudophryne; species Pseudophryne corroboree. The sequence goes on from NC_086454.1 coordinate 17,705,819, forward strand.
AGAGGACGAGATGGTGTAGGTGAGGGGTGATTGAGGGTGGAGCAAGCTTTGAGAAGAGAGTGCAGAGGGTGTGGCAGGGAACGGGGTTAAGAGAGCAGGTGGAGTGGGAGGATAATGAGAGCGGACTTGTGTCACCAGCTGTGAGGGAGGAAGTGCGAAGGGTGCGTTGGCCAGCATTAAAGGGAGGACAAGAGTGGTAGATCCAAGGCTCAGCAATGTTGCGGAGGGTAATGAAGTTGGAAATGAAAAGATCAGTTACAGAAACCAGTTTGTTACACACTGTATCACCTACAAGGAGCAGGAGATATGAAGCGAATGAATAGGGAAGTGGCTGCCTACTGGTTTCTCCTCTCCTGTGTAGGTTGCTCTTATCAGCAAAAGTTGCTCAGTTTGTCAGCGTTCAGTCCAAGTAGAGTCATCGGGAAATAAGTGTTTGGTGAGCTCCACCTAGTGGCGGTAATGACAATTTTGTTTACAGTTAAGGAAGATGTGCTTTTAATTCTCTCTTTTCTATGTGTGAATGTAAGACTTGTATCATTACACTGTGTTTTAATATATTGTTCAATTTTGCCTCTATTGTATTATTATCTTCCCTCACACATCATGTCTTCCCAGTTATACCCTGACTCCCCCTAGTCTATAAGCTGTCCCGTGCAGGGCCCTCTGCACTCTTGTTTTCTCTTTGCACTCTCCCTGTCTCCAGTGCCTCACAGTCAACGTCTGTGCTCCTTTCTGTCTATGCTTCTCAGGGCACCGGGTCATTGAGCTGTGTGGTCGGTCACTCACTCTGTAGTGTAAAGATTTCCCTGTTTGATTTGTTCTCCTTTGTACTTATGTTCCACTGTTCCCTGAACCGTGCTGTGGACACTTGGTGCCAGATAAATAAAAGAGAATGATCATTTAATTACTGACAAGTTGGCTGTCTGTCTTTCAGGCACTCCTTGCACGTCATAGTAGATGAGATTTATATGCTCTCTGTATTTGATGAATCTGCAACATTCAGCAGCGTTCTGAGCCTGGATAAGTAAGTATATGTTCTGTGTCACACACAGGTCTGTCACCTAGCCCGCATCCATTGTCATATCCTGCAGCAGATTATATAGCGCTGGATTGTGTGGGATATAACAGTGCATATGTCGCTAGATACAACATGTCTCTCTCTCTCTCTCTCTCTCTCTCTCTCTCTCTCTGATGTTCATTATAGGGTAATCTTGCTTTTCAATTTATATTCATCTTTGTTAATGTTCTTAGGCTTCCTGACCCTCAGAGGACTCACATCATGTGGGGAATTAGTAAGGTGAGTTATTAGAGCTGCAAGAGCCTAGGAATTAGTGACCTGATGCAAACACAAAATGGCTGCACCTCTGCTCACAAAGGTGCAGTCTATCAATTCACTAAGTACAAATGAAATCGCTTTGTGTCTGAAACCTCAGTGATGTTGCTGGTTCCTGGGGAAATGAGTGGCAGCACTCACATGGATGTTGGTTTAGCCAACAAAGTGGATCCCTTTAATCCGTGCCATTTTAAAGTGTATGGGAGGGGGCAGGAACACTGTGTATTTGTATAATAAAACCACATTTTGTGAGAGAGATGCGTGTCCTGCGAGAGGGGATGCGTGGGTTGCATGGGGGCGATGTGAGAGATACTTGGGCTGCATGTGGGATATGGCGTTTGCGGGAGATGCGTGGGCGCTGCGTGAGGGAGATGCGTGGGCGCTGCGTGAGGGAGATGCGTGGGCGCTGCGTGAGGGAGATGCGTGGGCGCTGCGTGAGGGAGATGCGTGGGTACTGTGTGAGGGAGATGCGTATGCAGGAGATGTGTGGGTGCTGTGTGAGGGCGATGCATGGGTGCTGTGTGAGGGAGATGCGTGGGTGCTGTGTGAGGGAGATGCGTGGGCGCTGTGTGAGGGAGATGCGTGGGTGCTGTGTGAGGGTGATGCATGAGAGAGATGCGTGGGTGCTGTGTGAGGGCGATGCGTGAGTGCTGTGTGAGGGAGATGCGTGGGTGCTGTGTGAGGGAGATGCGTGGGCGCTGTGTGAGGGAGATGCGTGGGCGCTGTGTGAGGGAGATGCGTGGGCGCTATGTGAGGGAGATGCGTGGGCGCGGTGTGAGGGAGATGCGTGGGTGCTGTGTGAGGGAGATGCGTGGGTGCTGTGTGAGGGAGATGCGTGGGTGCTGTGTGAAGGCGATGCGTGAGTGCTGTGTGAGGGAGATGCGGGGGTGCTATGTGAGGGCGATGCGTGAGAGATGCGTGGGTGCTGTGTGAGGGCGATGCGTGAGTGCTGTGTGAGGGCGATGCGTGAGTGCTGTGTGAGGGCGATGCGTGAGTGCTGTGTGAGGGCGATGCGTGGGCGCTGTGTGAGGGAGATGCGTGGGCGCTGTGTGAGGGAGATGCGTGGCTGCTGTGTGAGGGAGATGCGTGGGCGCTGTGTGAGGGAGATGCGTGGGTGCTGTGTGAAGGCGATGCGTGGGTGCTGTGTGAAGGCGATGCGTGAGTGCTGTGTGAGGGAGATGCGGGGGTGCTGTGTGAGGGAGATGCGGGGGTGCTGTGTGAGGGAGATGCGTGGGTGCTGTGTGAGGGCGATGCGTGACTGCTGTGTGAGGGAGATGCGTGGGCGCTGTGTGAGGGAGATGCGTGGGCGCTGTGTGAGGGAGATGCGTGGGCGCTGTGTGAGGGAGATGCGTGGGCGCTGTGTGAGGGAGATGCGTGGGCGCTGTGTGAGGGAGATGCGTGGGCGCTGTGTGAGGGAGATGCGTGGGCGCTATGTGAGGGCGATGCATGAGAGATGCGTGGGTGCTGTGTGAGGGAGATGCGTGGGTGCTGTGTGAGGGAGATGCGTGGGTGCTGTGTGAAGGAGATGCGTGGGTGCTGTGTGAGGGAGATGCGTGGGTGCTGTGTGAGGGCGATGCATGAGAGAGATGCGTGGGTGCTGTGTGAGGGAGATGCGTGGGTGCTGTGTGAGGGAGATGCGTGGGTGCTGTGTGAAGGAGATGCGTGGGTGCTGTGTGAGGGAGATGCGTGGGGATGCATGGGTGCTGTGTGAGGGCGATGCATGAGAGAGATGCGTGGGTGCTGTGTGAGGGAGATGCGTGGGTGCTGTGTGAGGGAGATGAGTGGGTGCTGTGTGAAGGATACACATGGGATGTGTGAGAGATACAGGTTCTGTGTATCTGTCATATCTTTGTGGTCTGTCACACCATGAACGTAGTTCCCGTGGGCCCATATTTTCTCAGTGTGCTAGTCTGTTGCCGCTGGGTCTTTTCATGGCATACAGTGGGGTGATGGAAATGTTTTACTGCGGGTGACTCCTAAATGGAAACATGGGGCAATATTTGGGTTGCGACCAAGGATCTCTTACTGCTTCATGAGACCCCTAACATAGCAGACACGGGAACCCTATGACATGCATCTATAGGAGATTACAGCAAGACACTGTGTCCTGTGTGTTATATGCATATTACATTACCTATTGAGGCATGAGGCACCTATTCCTTTTCCTCTGTCAGATGATACATCTCCATAGGTTCTGACTCTACAATCCTTCTACCCTGCAGGACTTTGCTGTCTCGGGAATACGCTTTGGGACACTGTACTCTCAGAATCAGGACGTCTGCAATGGCGTCGCCTCCCTCTGCTATTTCCACGGTGTCTGTGGTCCTGTTCAATACAAAATTGCTCAGCTGTTGCGTGACCGGGGTGAGATCATGAGACACCCGTAACAAGTTGGAGGGGGGGGGGGTCCTGCAAAAACTGGTATAGATATTCCGCTATACATCTATCCCTGTGTGTTCTGCGACTAGTGTTACAATATTGCTGGCCAGACTTTCTGTTTTCTCTGTCCTCCATCTGGGGGACGCTGCGCCGTTACTTGTGGGTTAGAGGTGTGTGGTAGTGGAGTTTGGCACAGAATCTAAAGCTGACTCCTCCCCCCTCTAACCCCTCCCATCTCCTTCCTGCTCAGCCATATTCAGTTTTTATTTTGTGCCTGTGGAGTACAGACACAGTTTTTATTTCTCCTAGATTTTTTTTTTTTTTTTGTTGTTTACAGGATGCCTAGTCCCTGTTTACGGGTGACAGGTATTGATGGAGTGGACTAATATTCCACTCGAGGATGCTGTCTAGAAAGGCCACCATACCTGGGTCACTGGGGCCTTTGTACATTAACGACGACAGAAGAAAGGTAACGGACAGCCACAATCTGTCACCGACAGTATTGGGCTGTCCCTATTTATTTCACTCATTTATTTCACGAGCCCCCCCCCCCCCCCCCCCCCCCGCCGCCAGCGGGAGCGGCGCCGGAGATTTCTCCCCTACAACCGCAGTGAGAGACCTGGAGGGTTGTGGGGACAGATGGCAGACTGGTCCGGGAGAATCTTCTGACTCCCGGGGACCAGCTAGAAGCCGCCGCGGACGCTGTGAGTAGCGGCGCGCGGCGGCCCGAACTTCCGGTTTCAGCGCGGGGTGACGTCAGCAGTGCAGGGACGGCTTCCCGCCCTGCTCTGCCCGCGCGCCAATCTGCCTGACGCCATCTTCTTCTGCACGGAGACAGGGGGACGCTGTGCGCTTCACACACGGAGCCTGCCAGGGGGAGAATTTTAACATAATCGCAAGTATAGAGGGGGCTGATCAAAGGGGGGATTACAGGCCATATTGGAATCCACCTAGGGATTAACCTAATAAGGAGAGTCTCTGACTTGCACTCAGTTATCCTGGATTAGGTCCCTCTCTATCCTTAATGTAGATTGTTAACACAGCTCATTAGTCAGAAGGTTTAGGGTGATTTTATTTTAGTGTATACCTTCAGAATGGAAAAAGTGACTAGTAAACCGGACAGACCTACAAAGGGAAAAACGGCCTCGGTAGTTTATTTTTCCTGCTCTCAGTGTGGCTCAAAGCTGGCTAAAGGTAGTTCTGACGCAGGTACCTTATGTGCTTCATGCTCTGGTGCATCAGTGACAGATCAGCAGGGAGGTTCCGCAGATCAGCCGACGCCCCCATGGGTTAAAAACATGGTGGACGCCATTTCAGATTTGCGTCAATCTAGGGAGACTGAATCTGCTCGGACTCAGGTGGAGCCTTTATGGGCCCAAAATATGGGAAAGTGCCTCACTGATTTAACTCAATCTTTGAATAAGTTTGTAAATGCTGCCAGCAGTTCGACTGCTACTAAACGATCGCAGCCGTTACCCGCTATAGCATTTCCAGGTGAGGAGGCGGACACCCTGGCATCTCCATTGGAGGAGGGGGAGGTAGATCCTGAATGGGATGAAGTTTCGGCTTGGGAAGATGAGGAACCTTCTACTAGTTCAGGTGTTAGATTGTTAATAGAAGCCATTCGTCAGACTCTTAATATTCAGGACACGGTGGTAGAGGAAACTCCTTCCCCCTTCTTCAAACGACAAAAGAGACAGGTTACGGCCTTCCCTTCTTATTCTCACTTTGCGGATATTTTAAAAGAACCCTGGCTTAAACCGGATTCTCGTTTTCAGGCGCCTAAAAAGTTAAGATTTCTATATCCTTTTACAGAGGAAGATACGAAATTTTGGGAGACGGCCCCTAAGGTAGATGCTCCTATTTCACATCTAGCAAAAGCTACGGTTATTCCGTCGGTACAGTCTGTGACCTTAAAAGACGCTACCGATAGAAAGATTGAAGCATTACTAAAATCTATGTTTTCTTTATCAGGTGTTTCTCTCCGTCCAGTACTGGCGAGTGCCTGGGTACTTAAGGCCGTGGATGAATGGCTTGCACAGGTGGTATCGGGAATGCAGTCGGATGATCCGTCGGAAGCCATTCACGTAGCGGAACAGATTTCGGAGGCACTCACTTATGTGGGTGAAGCCTTGTTGGATTCGGTTGCGCTACAGACCCGGGTTTCAGCCTTGACAGTATCTGCAAGACGCTCTTTGTGGCTTAGAGTTTGGAATGCTGATTCTGACTCAAAGCAAACATTGACGGCTGTGCCTTTTGAAGGTGAGTTCCTTTTTGGATCAGAGTTAAAGAAGATTATTTCAGATTCTACTGGAGGAAAGAGCCCTTTCCTTCCATCTGCACCTCACAAACCAAAACCTACAAGGTTTCGGTCCTTTCGTACGCAGGGCAGAGGTAACTTCCAATCCTTTCGTGCTTCCTCCAGATTCCCAAGAAGGGGCTCTTTCAGAGGAAGAGGATATCAGGCTATTCGCAGACCGGCCAGTAAGCCTGCCGACAAACCTGAGGCATGACGTCTCAGGTCCCCTGGAGGGATCAATGAAGGTTGGGGCCCGGTTACTTCAGTTCAGGGATGTGTGGCTCCTATCGAAACCGGATCGGTGGGTAATGGGGGTCATTTCCAGAGGATATATGTTGGATTTCGAAGAGACGGTCCCAACCCGACTATTCATAACACCTCTCCCAGACGATCCCTCCAGACGGCAAGCTCTTCTTCAGGCAATCACAAACCTCTTACAAAATGGAGTGATCATTCCGGTTCCCTCTCATCAAAGGGGGCGGGGGTTTTACTCAGGTCTTTTTCTTGTGGACAAGCCGGATGGTTCGTTTCGGCCCATTCTGAATCTGAAGGCTCTCAACCCGTATCTCTCAACCCAAAAATTCAAGATGGAATCCATTCGCTCAATTATCGCCGCCATGGAGCCAGGGGAATATTTGGCTTCAATAGACATAAAAGACGCCTACTTACATGTCCCGATTTGGATAGGACATCAGTCTCTGCTGAGATTTGCAATCGGGCCGGAGCATTTTCAGTTTCAAGCTCTTCCCTTTGGTCTTTCTACGGCTCCCCGAGTTTTTACAAAGGTCTTAGGCCATGTAGTCGCAGTTCTTCGTTGCCAAAGGGTCAACATCACTCCATATTTGGACGACCTGTTGGTCAAGGCACCGTCAGCGGAGATTCTCACTCAGAACCTGCAGTTAACAATGGAGACTCTACAATCGTTCGGGTGGATAATCAACTTTCCAAAGTCATCTCTACTCCCTTCTCAGAAGATGATTTTTCTGGGACTTTTATTCGACACCAACAGCCAGAAGGTGTTTCTTCCTGCGGACAAGATTCAGGATCTGCAGTCGAGAATCCGAACCCTGTTACACTTACCAGTAGTGTCGGTCCTCAGATGTATGCAGGTGTTGGGCAAAATGGTATCCTCCTTCGAGGCAGTTCCATATGCCAGATTTCATGCCCGTCCTCTTCAAACGCAGATTCTCAACTGTTGGACTCGGACGGAACCACGTCTCGAATTGCAGTTGATCCGCTTGTCGATAAAGACTCGTCAGTCTCTTCACTGGTGGCTTCACAGTCACAATTTGAAAAAGGGTGCACCGTTCACAATCTGGTCTTGGATGATGGTCACCACGGACGCAAGCCTCAGTGGTTGGGGGGCAGTTTTCCAGACTCATCACTTCCAGGGACGCTGGAGCAATCAGGAGTCAAAATTGCAAATCAACATTCTGGAACTAAGGGCGATTCGGTATGCACTCATTCGCATTCAAACCATGGTGCAGGGTCAACCAGTTCGGGTGCAGTCCGACAATGCCACCGCAGTGGCTTACATCAACAAACAGGGAGGAACTCGCAGTTGGTCCACAATGAGAGAGGTCGCTCAGATCCTCGCGTGGGCGGAACGCTGGGTTCCGGTGATCTCCGCGATCCACATTCCAGGAGTCGAAAACTGGGAAGCAGACTTTTTGAGTCGTCACACGATTCATCCGGGGGAATGGGAACTTCATCCGGAAGTGTTTCTCTCTCTAGTGGATCGATGGGGAATGCCAGACATAGACCTGATGGCGTCTCGCCTCAACGCGAAACTTCCTCACTACGGAGCAAGGACTCAGGATCCACAGGCAATCCTGATCGATGCTCTTACTGCCCCATGGCAATTTCAACTGGGATATGTGTTTCCGCCAATCCCACTGATTCCGCGTCTACTCCAACGCATTCGGCGAGAGGGTCTCGCAGTGATTCTAGTGACTCCAGATTGGCCGCGTCGACAATGGTACACTCTTCTGCGCAGTATGGTAGTCGGAGATCCCTTTCGTCTACCTCTGCGACCAGATCTGCTTCTTCAAGGGCCTTGTCGCCACCCAGATTTACATCGGATGGCTTTGACGGCTTGGCTCTTGAATCCAAGATTTTGAAGGCAAAAGGTCTTTCTCGATCGGTTGTCCAGACGATGATTTGAGCTAGGAAACCGGTGACCTCAGGCATTTACCATAGAATATGGCGTATTTACATTGCATGGTGCGAAAAACGGAGACTGACTCCGCATTTGTTTAGACTACCTCGCCTACTCTCTTTCCTTCAGGAGGGTCTCGACAAGGGCCTAAAGCTTTCTTCACTAAAGGGTCAGGTTTCAGCTTTATCGGTTCTTTTTCAGAAGAAACTAGCAAATATTCCAGAGGTTCAAACATTCCTGCAGGGAGTACTTCGGATTCAACCACCTTTTGTCCCTCCGGTTCCTCCCTGGGATTTAAACTTGGTCCTTACGGCTCTTCAGACCTCTCCATTTGAACCTTTAGAATCAGTTGAGCTCCGTTATCTGACACAGAAAGTTGTTTTTCTGTTGGCTATTGCCTCAGCTAGACGAGTATCTGAGTTGGCGGCCCTTTCTTGCAGACCCCCCTTGTTAGTGTTTCATGAGAACCGGGTGGTTCTACGGACTAAACCTTCTTTCCTCCCAAAGGTTGTTTCAGCATTCCATTTAAATCAGGACATTGTACTTCCTGCCTTTACTCCGACATCTTCTTCTGGGGAGGACTCTCATTTGGCTCTTCTGGATGTGGTTCGAGCCTTGCGTATCTATTTGTCTCGCACAGAGTCATTCCGTCGCACGGATAACTTACTGGTTTTAATTGATGTTCCAAAACGAGGTTGGCCGGCCTCCAAAAATACTGTGGCCCGTTGGATAACTTCGGCCATAAGACAGGCTTACCTGTCTTCTCATGTTTCGGTTCCTGACTCAATTAGGGCTCATTCGACTAGAGCTGTTGGAGCCTCTTGGGCTGTTCGCGGTGGTGCATCTGTTGAGCAACTGTGCAGAGCAGCGACCTGGTCGTCAGTTCATACTTTCACAAAGTTTTATCGTTTTCATACTTTTGGTTTGGAGACTGCCTCTGTTGGGCGTCGTATATTGAAGACGGCTATGCCGTCACCGTCTCCCTCCTCTCATTAGCTTGCTTTGGGAAATCCCACAAGTAACGGCGCAGCGTCCCCCAGATGGAGGACAGAGAAATTGGGATTTTTGTTTACTTACCGTAAAATCTCTTTCTCTGAGTCCATCTGGGGGACGCTGCGATCCCTCCCATAGTTTGTCTGGTTTAATTGGTTAATTTTTTTATTCTGGTCTATCTCCTTTGGCTTGGCTAAACGTTAACTGAATATGGCTGAGCAGGAAGGAGATGGGAGGGGTTAGAGGGGGGAGGAGTCAGCTTTAGATTCTGTGCCAAACTCCACTACCACACACCTCTAACCCACAAGTAACGGCGCAGCGTCCCCCAGATGGACTCAGAGAAAGAGATTTTACGGTAAGTAAACAAAAATCCCAATTTTTGCTATATCACCTAAAAAAACATGAAACCTACAGTAAATTTGATGCTATTTTAGTGACGTCAGTAACTCATCTGGGTATTTGACCATTATTTTGTTGCATGTAATTAAAGAGAACGGAATTCATCTAATTTATATAATTGTTTTATATAGTGCAGTCAGTTTCATTAGTGATGTACAGAGAATATCATACGTAACACTGCCTGACCCATTGGATATGACAGTCTTATTTATTCCTGAAAGAAGCGTAATTGTGCAGCATTTTCACTTTCCTTCGGCCTTTTTTATAATACGATTTTCTGTCTTGTGAACGATAGTTTTCTGCCCTTTTGCATTTATCTGTATACGTTATCTTCCTTATTGTAGAGGTTCAGACTTTTTTTCCTCCTTACTCCCTAGATTGGATTAACCAGGTTTACTTGCGGGTGAATCACTCTCGCTTGCGGGCAGCACAGACGTACGTGGCCGGTGAGCTCCGCTCTCTGGGGGTGTCTTTCCTCAAGTGCAGCGCAGGATTCTTCATCTGGATAGACTTCCGTAAGGTGAGAGGTTCAAAGTAGCTCCTGTTATATAAAACAGTATATGCATAGTTATATATATAAAACTATGCACACTATGGGCCAAATTCAGACCTGATCGCTCCTCTGCGTTTTTGCGGAGGTCTGCGATCAGATAGCCACCGCCCATAGGGAATGAAAACCGCTCCATTCTAGCAGGTGAGACATGCGAATATTCTTGGTGGTCACTCCACGATTCTAAAATATTCCAAATCCATATAGAAGTGATAGATCACTGTCAGTTGAGCGGTTTGCATTGTCTATTGTGTTTTTCTCTTTCATCCATCTGGGCTACGCTGCGCTGTTACTTGTGGGTTAGAGTGTGTGGGTGGGAGTTTGGCACAGAACCTATCAAAACTAACTCCTCCCCCCTCTAACCCCTCCCATCTCCAGCCTACCACTAGATCACCTCAGTTTTAGTTTTGTGCCTGAGGAGTACAGGCACAGATTCCTTATCTATAGACTTTAGTTAGGTTTTATTTATTTTCTTTAGATTTCTTAAAATATACTTAGTCCCTGTCCACAGGTGACAAGTATAACAGGAGTGGGGTTAGTCAGTATGCATTTACTCACTCCTTTTTGCGCCTCTGGGGAGTCACCATACTGAGGTCACTGGTGCTTGCTCATTCCGGACTCAGATCCGAGGAGGCAACAGATCTGTCGGGTAAGACGAAATCCTCCCCCCCCTCCCCCGCTAATATGTATGGGGGGGGGGGGACTGTGTTTACAGACGCTCTAGCGGACGGGATCACTCAGATCACCGCCGCTAGTTTCACTGAACAGAGCGCTAAGGTCCCTTCACAGAAGGGGACGTATAGCGCGGTGCAGGCAGCACTAGCGCACTGGATATCTCAGATCACCGCCGCTAGTGTAACAGCGCAGAGAGCTAAAGGTCCCTGAAGGGGAGCGGTAACCGCGGCGGGAGGCAGGGGGAGATGACGTCTTTCCGCATCGCACTCCCGCCATGCAGCGTCCGCCGTCCTCACTCTGTGGGGGCGGGTCCCTGCTTCTGGCGCCATCTTCTTGCTTGCTGCCGGAGTGGAAGCGGGGGATACTGCGCTGACACCACACACACATACAACAGGACAGCATCTCACCCTGTATATCTCACAGGCGGGGAGCAGCATAATAGCAAGTATTGCTAGGTTTTTTAATATTGTAAGAAGGATCCTGCATAGCTCGGCAAGGTTTCCCACATGCTCTCTTTACATTTTCTCTTTCATCCATCTGGGGGACGCTGCGCACTTACTAATGGGTTAGAGTGTGTGGGATGGGAGTTTGGCACAGAACCTATAGAAAACTAACTCCTCCCCCCTCTAACCCCTTCCATCTCCAGCCTACCAGCAGATTACCTCAGTTTTAGTTTTGTGCCTGAGGAGTACAGGCACAGTTTTTTTGCCTATAGTTTTTAGCTAGGTTTCTTTTGATTTCTTTTCAGTTTTGTTCCATACTTAGTCCCTGTGTACAGGTGACAAGTATAGTTTGAGTGGGGTTAGCTAGGATTTTTTCCCCACTCTACATAGCCTCTGGGAAGCCACCATACTGAAGTCACTGGGGCTTTCTTCTTGCCGGGCAGAGCTCCGAGGAGGCACTTCTCAGGTAGGACAGCCACAACCTGCCTGGGCAGTGTTGGGCTGTTATCTCCGCTGACAGTACTTATATGATTGCTGTGTCTGTCCCCTCTACACCCCCCCTCCCCCCGCGGGCGGGTGTCTGTTACGGCGCTGTAAGGAGGCCTGACAGGGTTGCTTAACTGTGCACGCTGTTTGAAAGTGTCCCTGCCGCCAGGAAGGCAGCGTGCTCTTATTTAGACGGAGCGGTTCTAAGGGGGATGTGAGCCCTTCCCGCTTCCGCCGCTGGGGAAGCCGCGTCTCTGGTACAGGCGCCGGGGTCATGTTGCAGAAGGGGACTGTACAGGCTGGCCGCGGCGGGAGCCAGAGAGGGAAGTAAGCACTTCCCGCCATGATCTCCCGCTCAGCCAGTTATTGATGCCCGTCCACCTCATTCTGTGGGAGCGACTTTGATCTATGGATGCCAGCTTCCCGCGTGGCAGTCTTTACTATTCCGCCCATCACTGTCTGTGGGGGCGGACTCGAGCAGCGGGTGACATTTTAGTGCATTCCCTATCAGTGCTGTCTCATCAGGGAACACTGCACAACGCCCTGAGGAGAATCTGTGACAAAATCTTAACTCACCCTGTTATTATACAGGCGGGGATCAGAACAGAGAAGTGTCTTGCGTAAAATCAGAAATAAAGTTTTATTTCTTGTCTACTATGTATTAGTAGTTTCACGGTTATAAGGTTTTTATTTATCTCACCCTGTTTATTACACAGGTGGGGATTATATGTTAACTAATATAGACATTATGTTTATAAAAGGGCTATACCTCAATCTATAGAGCTCTGGACCACAGCACACAGAGTCAAGAGGAGCAGTAGTAAGGCATATTGTGCTTGGGTTGTGACTATTCCAATGGTCAGTAAATCTCTTAAAGGAACAGCAGGTTCATTAGTTTACTACATAGAAGCTCCAATAGCCTTGTGGCCTAATACTGTATAATTTGATTCCCGTATACATTAATTACATGCTCCCAGTGTGACTCCAGTCTTCCTAAATGGTAGCATGGACCCAGGTACACAATGCTCCGGGACAAAAGTTGAGGAGCAGCCGGGAGGTTACAGTAATCATTCTATGTCTCCATGGGCCAGAGATGCCCCAATCCAGAGTAATACAGATGGTGTAGTGGTTGGCATTGCTCCCTCATGGCACTGAGGCCAGGAGTTTGTTTACATAAAAATCTATGCATATTCCAAGCAGGTTTAAATTTGCTCTACAGTCTTAACCTCTACCACCTCTGTTGGGAGACTATTCCACTTATTCACTACTTTAAAAAAAAAAAAAAAAAAAGGGGGAAAGAAAATGTTCCTTATGTTTTGTCCCTGAACCTGCCACCTTCCAGTTCGATATATGCACGAACTGTGTGAGGATGTATGCATGTATGTATATATGTATATCCCTGTGCTTGCAGGGTTTTTATTGGGGTTCCACGACTAAGCCACAAATACCGATGTCAGAGTCTACCTTTCCTTCAACTATAACAGTGTAATGGGTTTGGTACTCTGTTTACTACTTAATCACTAGTCTTGGTTAAAAATGTTAATGATATGTAACGTAATATGTGGAACTATGTCACACAAGACAGACTAGTTCTGTTTCTTGTACCCTAGGTACTTATGATTTGCCAAATGGCTGAACACAGTTCACCGCTCCTTAATCAGCTCATACTGTGCAGTGAGCCTGGTGCCTGACAGACAATATAACTTAGTTACTTCAGAGGCCAATCCTCATGTCCAAGTGGTTATAAGCTCAATAGTTAGGGTCGCTTCTGAGGAAGGTTTAGTTTTACACTGCCTGGTGTCTGTCTAACATGACTTTCTTCGGTAGGATCATTGCGTCCTCTGGGTATACCGCCAACTGGCGGAGTCCTGCGCCTCCCTATTTTTCGTTCCTGATTCTGCCCACGTTTTGAGGCTTCGTCTAACGAAAATGGTGAGATAAATCCTGTCAGGGAGGATCCTTCAGGATAGGAATATGAAATAATCTACTGAATTTCTTGGTTTCCACCTCTTCCTCCACGAGAATGTTGATGGAAGTCTGACTCCACACCTGATGCAAAGGTTTATATTTCCAGGGAAATGTGTCTGTCTCCAGTACACACTGTTGTCGGTTCGGTTTTGGTGTCTCATTATTAGAGACAATATTTCTTTATCCTTTCGTTGATGAAGACACTAACCTGATGAAGGTTCCACTAATAATATTAGTGCACGCATCCATCAGGGGAAAGCCTAGGACGACTGTCTTTACTAACGTACTGTATGTGAATTCATTCTGACAGGAATATTCCTACGCCCTCTCCTGGCTAATGCATGAATCTTTAAACCGGTGGCAGATTGCATAATGCAAGTTGTCCATTCTTGTGTCAGCTGATCCTTTTCAAATTATCCTTTGACATATTTGGTCTCTGAAGCTCTATTCCCTGTCTACTCTATGTTACATCTTTTCCCTGGCTATGACACCCTTACATTCATTTTGGTTGCAAATCGTGAAATTCTGCTTCCAGATTAAAGCGTACTTTGCAGGCAAGAGCAAATATCTCTATTGGTAAGGTGTATGCCTACAGTATAACAGGTCGTGGGTTCTCATCCTCAGTATAATAGCTGAGAAATGGGTGTTTTAACATATATGTCAGGGGAATATGTATTCTTTTGGGAGGCATTTGTCCGCCTAGAACACGGACTTCTGATGTGTCCTCTACAGGGATCACGGAGTCGGGCAGTCTGGTTCCCAGTGTGGGGGGGGGCAACTTTTTCAGAGTCCACTGGTACGTTGGATGTCCTGAATTTGTATCACGGACATATATTCTGAATCTTGGAGAACACGTACCAAGCAGGATTCTTTAGTGCCCCTCTTGTTTAAGTTTCATCCAAGAGACAGGCTCTAATCATTGCAGTGTGTTCGTTATGCACCACAGGAGTATTCAGTACAATCCTTTTCCCATCATCAGGGTCTTGGGGATTTTTTTTTTTATGCTATTTTCCCATCGCTGACTTCTTGGGTCAGTTGTTGCAAAAAGAGATCTGTCTCATGCACGCTTAGTCATACATTTCTTCCTTCGCAGAGGATGATATTCAGGGGTCTTCTTTTCGATCCCAGGTATCTCGAACTTTAGCAGAGTCCAGGATTTCCTGATCAGAATAGACTCTTCTGCAGTTTCCACAGGGGTCAGTACTCCGCGGCATACCATTTCTCTGCAGGACAGTGGGGACTTTACACAATGTTATTACTCCCAGGATTGAGTTTACGTAAACCACAGTTCGGTCTCTCATTTCAAGTACAAAAATATTTTCATTGGTCTATGTTTTCGTGGACTACACAATCAAAATCTGATCTATAGGACTTCATTCTGTATCGACATAGAGGGTCATAACCACAGTCAAAAGGCTCAGACGTTGCAGTCTTTGGTTTCAACTCTGGCGTTTTCAATGACACTAAAGTCCAAGGTAGTGATGTCACTTCCGGTCTATGGGCGATCCACAACACCTTGACTCCAGCTCAATGTAATCTACAAGGTTTTTTCCACTGTAGACTATATCAACTTGTGCTGTTGCATGCAAAGCTGGAGAGCCATCGGAACAGTATCTAACATATGCAGAGGGCGAAAATTTGGGTTCCGACAATATCGGTCATCTCCAGTTACAAAATAGGCATCTGGGAAGTGGCCTTCCTGGGTCGTCAGGCTAGTCTTACCTTGAAGTATGTAAGATCAACGAGTATTCCTGGATTTTGGTGTATCTCTGTGACTATCCTTCATAGACCTCAGGGCTTCCTTGGTAATGTGATCACTCTGGGGATCCGCTTGTGGCAATCGTGGAAGTCGTGTCAGTTCCTTATCATTTTTCATCTGGCATATTTATTCTGCCTCTGGCAAAATCTAGTGAGTACTTCACCACATTTGACCGGTGACTCTTTCGGTCTTCCTAATCCGCTCTAGATTTGACTGTTGACTCTACTCTGCAATGCTTCAGGCCAGGGCTCCTTACAGGGTGCCTTTTCGGCCGGCTCTCCATATTCAACCTTTGCAACATCACCGGGATTTTGATTCGTCTGACTGTGCTGGCGTGATTGTGGAGAACAGTGTCATCAAGACCTGCTACGTTTCTGGCTCACTAACCAATTGCAGTGTCCAGAACACGTCGTCGTTTTGTACATATGTAACGGTCACTCAGCTGGAGTCCTTAGTCTATTACACCTCTTGCCTTTTGTTTATGCAGTCATGGTGGTTTTAACTACAAACCACAAGTTATATTTGGTTTTTCCTCTTCAGCCTTTGTGCTTCCTGTGTCGTCCCGGTCTCGTCCGGGGCAGGTCGACACTTGGCCTTATTGGTTGTCGTTCATGCCTTTCGTATTACCTTGTTGGGTTTTGTCTGTTGTACCCAAGAGTGGCTGGCCAGCCTCTAAGAACACGGTGGCGCGCTGGGTTACTTCTGCTATTCGGCAGGCGTATGTTTCTTAGGCGTTGCCTTTTCCTGTTTTCTTAAGGGCTCACTCGACTAGAGCTATTGGAGCCTCTTGGGCTGTTCGCGGTGGTGTATCTCTCGAACAGCTGTGTAGAGCGGCGACCTAGTCGTCCGTGCATACCTTCACGAAGTTCTACCATTTACCTTTTGGTTTGGAGACTGCCTCTGTTGGGCGTCAGATTTTGCAGACTGCTATGCAGTCTGTGTCTCCCTCCTCTAATCAGCTTGCTTGGGGAAATCCCATTAGTAAGTGCGCAGCGTCCCCCAGATGGATGAAAGAGAAAAAGGGATTTTT